>NW_022436967.1:21472248-21491834 GCF_009761245.1 Sapajus apella | reverse complement strand
AAGGAAGGAAGGAAGGAAGGAAGGAAGGAAGGAAGGAAGGAAGGAAGAAGGGAAGGAAGGAAGGAAGGGAGAAAGAAAGAGAGAAAGAAAGAAGAAAAGACCAACCCATTGGAATGCTAAGTCAGATGAATTATCTGAGCCCAGGAGATTGAGACCAGAAACATGATAAAACTTCATATCTACAAACTTTTTTTTTTTTAATTAGCTGAGCAGGGTGGAATGCATTTGCAGTTCCAGCTGCCCAGGAGGGTGAGGCAGGAGAATTGCTTGAGCCCAGAAATCACTGAGCCTAGGTTGCAGTGAGACATGTTTGTGCCACCGCACTCCAGCCTGGGCAACAGAGCAAGGCTATTTCTCAAATAAGAAAATAAATGAATAAATAAAACTACAGGCCAATATCCCTGATGAACATTTAAGCAAAAATCCTCAGCAAAATACTGCCAAACTAAATTCAACAACACATTAAAAGATCATGACAAGTGAGAAACATCCCAATGTCCCAGCAATACAAACATATATAATGAATAAAAAATAAAAATAGAAAATGGACAAAAGATATGAATAAACATTGCTCATAAAAAATACACAAATGACAATGGTTACATAAAAGATGCTCAGCATAATTGATCATCAGAGAAATGTAAATTAAAACTCCAATGAGATATCATCTCACACCAGTTAAAATGGCTGTTATCTGAAGGGCAACAAATTCATAGAATGTGGAGAAAAAGAAACCTTATTGGCAGGAATGTAAATGAGTAAAATCATGATGGGGAAGAGTATGGAGATTCCTCAAAAACCATATGATCCAGCAATCCCACTTCTGGGAATATGCCCAAAAGAAAGTAAATCAGTATATAAAAGAGATATCTCAACTCCTATGTTTGTTGCAGCACTGTACAATAACTATGAAGCAACTTAAATGTCCATTAACAGATTAATGGATAAGGAAAATGTGGTGCATATATATATAAACACATACATATATATGAACTATTCAGCCACAAAAAAGAACCAGATCCAGTCATTTGCAACAAGATGGATCAAACTGGAAAATATTATATTTATTAAAGTAAATCAGGAAGAGAGACAAATTTTCCATTTTCCCTCATTTGTGGGAGCTAAAATTTAAAACTCTTAAACATATAGAGATAGAGAATTGAATTATGGTTACTAGAGACTGGCGAGGGTAGAGGTGCTGTAGGGGAGTGGGAATGGCTAATGGCTACAAAATATAGTTTAATAAAATGAATAAGATCTAGTATTTGATACTACAATGGGACAATTGCAGTCAATAATTCATTGTACATTTTTAAACAACTAAAAATGTGTTAGTGGAATGTCTGTAACAGAAAGAAATAATAAATGTTTGAGGTGATGGATTGTTGATTTATCCTGATGTGATTATTACACACTGAATGCCTGCATCAAAATATCTCATGTATGTCCTTGCACATGAGACCAACATCAACTTGATACCAAAACCTGGAAGAGACTCAACAAAAAAAGAAAACTTCAGACCAATATCCATAATAAACATAGATGCAAACATCTTCAATAAAATACTGGTATATCGATTGCAACAGCATATCAAAAAGCTTATCCATCTTGATCAAGTAGGCTTCATCCTGGGGATGCAAGGCTGGTTCATCGTACACAAGTCTATAAATGTAACCCATCACATAAACAGAACCAAAGACAAAAACCACATAATTATCTCAGTAGATGCAGAGAAGGCGTTCCACAAAATTCAACAGCCCTTTATGCTTAAAACTCTCGATAAACTAGGTATCAATGAAATAGTAAAAGCTCTTTACCACAAACCTACAGCCAATATCATACTGAATGGGAAAAAAACTGGAAGCATTCCCTTTGAAATCTGGCACTAGACAAGGATGCCCTCTCTCACCACTCCTATTCAACATAGTATTGGATGATCTAGCCAGAACAATCAAGCAAGAAAAATAAATAAAGGGTATTCAATTAGGAAAGGAGGAAGTAAAATTGTCTCTATTTGTAGATGGCATGATTGTATATTTAGAAGACCTCATAGTCTAAGCCCAAAAATTCCTTAAATTGATAAGTAATTTCAGCAAAGTCTCAGGATACAAAATCAATGTGCAAAAATCACAAGCATTCCTATACACCAATAACAGACTAACACAGAGCCAAATCAAGAGCGAACTGTGATTCACAATTGCAACAAAGAGAATAAAATACCTAGGAATACAACTAACAAAAGATGTGAAGGACCTCTTCAAGGAGAACTACAAACCACTGCTCAAGAAAATAAGAGAGGACACCAACAGATGGAAAAACATTCCATGCTCATGGTTAGGAAGAATCAATAGTGTGAAAATGGCCATACTGCCCAAAGTAATTTACAGAATCAGCACTATCCCCATCAAGCTACCAATGACCCTGTACACAGAACTGTATAAAACCCTCAAACTTCATATGGAACAAAAAGAGAGCCTGCATAGCCAAGGCAATCCTAAGAAAAAAAAAAAAAAAAAAAAAAAAGCTGGAGGTATCACACTACCTGACTTCAAACTATATTACAAGGCTACAGTAATCAAAACAGCATGGTAGGGGTACCAAATCAGATATATAGACTAATGGAACGGAACAGAACAGAGGCCTCAAAAGTAATGCCACATGACTACAACCATCTGATCTTTGATAAACCTGACAAAAATAAGCAATGGGGAAAGGATTCCCTAGTTGATAATTGGTGTTGGGAAAACTGGCTAGCCATGTGCAGAAAGCTTAAACTGGACCCTTTCCTGACACCTTAAATTAAAATTAACTCCAGATGGATTAAATACTTAAACATAAGAGCTAACACCATAAAACCCATAGAAGAAAACATAGGCAATGCCATTCAGGACATAGGCATAACCAAGGACTTTATGACTAAAACACCAAAAGCAATGGCAACAAAAACCAAAATAGACAAACGAGATCTAATTAAATTCCAGAGCTTCTGCACAGCAAAAGAAACAATCATTAGAGTGAAACAGCAACCAACAGAATGGGAAAATTTTTTGCAATCTACCCATCTGACAAAGGGCTAATATCCAGAATCTACAAAGAATGAAAACAGATTTACAACAAAAAAACAAACAAACCCATTCAAAAGTGGGCAAAGGATATGAACAGACACTTTTCAAAGGAAGACATATGTAGGCCAACAAACATAGGAAAAAATGTTCATTATCACTGGTCATTAGAGAAATGCAAATCAAAACCACATTGAGATACCATCTCATGCCAGTTAGAATGGCAGTCATTAAAAAATTCAGACAACAGATGCTGGAGAGGATGTGGAGAAATAGGAACAGTTATACACTGTTGGTGTGAGTGTAAATTAGTCCAACCATTGTGGTAGCCACTGTGGTGATTACTCAAGGACCTAGAAATAGAAATTCCATTTGATCCAGCAATCCAATTACTGAGTATATACCTAAAGGATTATAAATCATTCTATTATGAAGACACATGCACACGTATGTTCATTACAGCACTGTTTACAACAGCAAAGACATGGAACCAACCCAAATGCCCATCGATGGTAGACTGGACAAGGAAAATGTGTCACATATACACTATGGAATACTCTGCAGCCATAAAAAAGATGAGTTCCTGTCCTTTGTAGGGGCATGGATATATCTGGGAACTATCATTCTCAGCAAACTAACACAAGAACAGAAAATCAAAGGCCACAGGTTCTCACTAATAGGTAGGTGTTGAACAAGGAGAACACACGGACACATGGAGGGGAGGCTTACACACCGGAGTCTGTTTGTGGGGGCTAGGGGAGGGACAGCTGTGAGTGGCAAGGTTGGGGAGGGATAACATGGGGAGAAATGCCAGATATATGCTACAGGGTAATGGAGGCAGCAAACCACATTGCCATGTATGTACCTATGCAACAATCCTGCATGATCTGAAAATGTACCCCAGAACCTGAAGTACAATTAAAATATATATATACATATAGTTTAAAAAAATCTCATGTGCCCTATAAATATATATGCCTACTACATACCAATAAAATTTAAAACCCTGTGGGATTAAGTTTTATGGACAAAGAATAAATAAAGAATTTATCTGTTTGGGACATGACTTCAACTTGTCTTTATAAAAAGACTGAAACCAGCTAGAGGTATTAAATTTATTTATTTTTTCTTTTGAACAGAGATTTCAGACTCTAGATACAACTAGACTTTAGCAATGATAGTGTCTCACTCAGGGATAATTGGATAATATATCCAGAATTCTGTTGTATTTTATTCTTGCATAATTCCCTTACTATACTCCTACAATAAAGTGTAATTATACCTTGTATAGCAAGCAATACCTGTGTGGATGCATATGAGTTTACATATTCTTAGGTCAAGTAAGTTATCTCTTTAATCCAAAGTAGATTTGACTTATTGACAAAAGAAAACTTTTAATGTAAGCATTGCTTATTTGTATTGTTAGATAAAGGGTTGCCCTAAGTTTCCCAAGCCGGACTTAAACTCCTGGGCTCAAGAGATCCTCCTGCTTCACTTTCCAGAGTACTTGGAACTATAGGTGCTTACCATCACACCTGTCAACAAAGAAAAACTTTTTAATGTGGACACAGTTTTCTTTTACTTTCTTTCTTAATACTGCCCATCAAATATAATTCTTACAGGTAATGTTAATTTCTGAAGGATTATTTATTGGTGCTGAGCTATTCTCTGCCTTATGCAGGAAATGACCCAACTTTCTTCTTACTTCCTTGTTGTGTTTGCCTCAGATACAGCATAAGTGGGAGATGGGCCCCCTAGTTAGTAGTTAATAGAGGGGGTTCCGGGTCAGAGGGACAGTGCAACAAGCTCATATTGTGAGGTTTTTAAGATAAAAATTTAATGTAATATATTTTAAGATAAAAATACAATGAGGCTAACTTTAACATTTTGTAAATAAGTCAAGAGTCTAGATTCACCTTTAACAATCTTAGACACTTTTGACAATAAAAAAGTATCTTGACATTTTCTTCCTGCACACATAAGTGCTGAGATCACAAAAATTTATAATTTCAAACGTAGCTGCTGCAAAGCAGAGACTGAAGTGCTTTGTCCCTGATCTCAGTGAGAAAAGTAAAGATCAAGAAGTTTCAGACTGAAATGTTGTTCACGTGTAAATATTTAAAAGATAACTAGCTTTAGATTGAAGAGGAATATATAAAGATGAACTCTCGAAATAAACAGTTTTCAAATGCAAAATAATTATTGAGGAGATTCCCACATCTAAGCATACAAACCTTACGCTTTATGAAATCCCTTTCCATCTCGCAGATGATCAGATTGATAAATTTACCAAATGTGAATAATTTTTAGATAAAATTTTTAATCTTTGGGGTTGTTTTTATGACTATTCACTTTACATATTAGATCACAATTCAATAACTTAATGATTAAATGGATATGGATTTTGGTTGATTATAAAACCCTAGTGCTTCCATTTCATTATATGTAGGTTGAGAATAAAAGTACTAACCTCACATTGTTTTAATATAATTTTTTAAATCTATTAAAGTAATTTAGAAAATATCTGCCTCATAAGTATCCAATGAGTTATTATTAAGTGAAATATCTTACCCATGTTTATAAATATAAACATGGTGTCAACCAGACATAAATTCAGAATTTACAATTTGTGATTGTCAGCACCTCATATGGTATGACTCATCACTTTGATATTGAGTTGTTTTTATGATGTTAGATTGTTAGGGCTATGCTACCAAATTATACAAGTTTCATTTGGTTGACAACTATACATGGAGAATGTAAGAGGAAAAAATGATTTCATTTTTTTCTAAGCTTGTGAAATATTTTCATGGTTTTAAGGGATAGGAAAAGGAAACAAAGTTGTCCAGTATCATTTTAACCCATTCCTGTAATACTTTACACTTAAGTGAATAGGAGACAGGAAAGGAGAGGCAAGAGAAGCTCTGAAATGTTAACTTCATTATCTCTAAATAAATACACTCTGAAATATTTTTCCAAAAACTCCTCTTTGCTTAAAGCAAAGATTTCTCCCTTGTGTGTTTACCATCCTATAAAGAATAGAAACTAAAACTTACCAGACTAATAAATGGTATTATAGGCTAAAATATAGAAATAGAACATCTCTAATAAAAGAAAGGAAAATAAATTTCATGCCAACAGATCCCAACTTGAATAAAAGATTCATTCAAGCAAAGATACAGCAGTTGAGTGTGCAAATCCCTTTGGATGTCACTTAGGAGAACATTTGGGCTATATTCTGTTTCTCTTTGAAGCGTTCCTTCTAGGAAAGTAGCAGGTGGATTATGTATTAGAAAAGATTTTGTCTGGACCTTTTCTAGATGTCATTATATACAAACTTGGATAAATCTTTACTGCAGGAATATGTAGGTTGAATTCTTAGATGAAACCTGAGCAAAGAAGGATGTTTGGTAATTTCTAAGTGAAATAAAATACAAAGTGAATTCATTGTTGCTGGTAGAAATTTAATTTTTCTTCATTAGCTTTCAAACAACACCCTATTTTGCAAGTTGCAAAATAAATGTTTAATAGGCTGGCATATACTTATAACTGAAATAATAAAATATACTAGATAGAAATCTATATTTATTGCTTAGAAAATGACAAAGCCAGATGGCATTGATTCTGGCATAATGAACTACAGCCTTCATCCATCTATTTGGAACCTGATTCAGAAATCAATACATTATTTGCCTGGAGAAGTCCAAAGCATTCTCTGAATTTAGACACAGGGTCTGTAGATTGCTGATGTGATTGAAGAATAAACAAAGTCATTTGTTGAAGCTTTATTTTCCACATAGTGTAGAAAGAAGGTTTGTAGTTTATACTAGTATTTCAGAGTAAACTTTGGTTTTCTTTTTTGTTGTTGTTGTTTCAATTCTTGCAACTCTATTATAGGACAGTTTAAAAAAGTATATGTTTTGAGACTCTGCTGAATTTAAGTAAAGGGAATTTATATTCTTTTTGTTTAAAACCTAGCACCAGTACAATGTGACTTTTCTTAAATTATCAATAAATATTTATGACGCAATGTGGAATTTAGTTTAAAAACTGTTTTGTGACCTCTGCTTTGCAAGGCTGGGGGTATTATATGCTTTAAATAATTATCAAAGGTTTTACAGATTTGGGGATAGTTTCATCTAAGATTGTTGATAGAAAATTTTCATTCTTGACTAAAGATAAAAGCTATTAAATCTGTACTGAAATAATAAGACAACTCTCAAATATTAAAAATTACTCTACTTTAATCATTTCATGTACATTAGTGTAATACCTTAGGAATCTGAAGCATGGATTCTTCTTCAATTAAAAGAACTTCACATGAAACAAAATGAGCTTTATTTCCATCAAATATAAATTAAAATCTTGTTGAAAATAGAAAACAACTGGTTCTCACTCCATAATGTGATATGATCATGGACTAAAGTCTTAATATACGTTATTACCCTCTAATCAAAGCTGTGAATAATGGGATTTGTGGAAATGATAAAGGCATTAACTGTCTGAGCTCCCTGCTTATGTATCTGTCCTTCAAAGATATTTTCTTTCCTGAAATAATTTTTATTCTTATCATGATGCCTGGTTTAAGTCATTAAGCAAAAATAAATATGTTGAGAAAACAGCATGTTTTGATAATGAGCCAAAAATAAATTGCTGGAAAATAAAATATATTGAAGGAATATGATACAATTATAATATGTTATGTGAACTGCTAGTTTATGTATTAATAAAAAAAATAAATATAATGATTTTGACTATAATACAGATATCTGCATTATCAATATAGGTTTACATTATAGATTATATGATATGCTATGTATATAATTAGGTCACATATTTGAGTTTTCATGCATTACACCCTCAGTGTATACTGACATTCTCATTGATCAAATAACAATGACTACAATACATGTTTCTGGATGGAGGATAGGTAATTAAGTGACTTGTATTAAAAAAATTACTCAAGTTTCCTTGTTAAAATATAGTAAGAAAGGCTTTATCGTGACTATTATGAAAGGTATAGGGCCATTGCAGTGAGAATTTATCAATGAGAGAGATAGGGCTCAATTTGGCAAATAGGGATTTCTGGCCAAGGAAGAAGTCAGGGGTGGTCAATGGATGTAAAATTACTAAAATAAAACATCACAAGTAATAGAGTATTCCGGCTAATGCAACCTAACAGGATTCTAGCTGAGGGCAGGCTAGGGTGACCAGATAATACTGGGGAAATGGTAGAGGATATGAACTCAGCTGTTGATCAGATATTGATGACCAGATAGCAAGAGTAGGGATCTTGGTAAATTGGCTCAACAAAGTTCTTTGCTAAGACTGAATTTTACAATGAAGTGCACAAATGGGCCCAGGAGAAGGTTCAGGAGCCTGACTAAAGTTTAATCAGCAAAAAATCCTTGTCAGTGGATCAATTCTTGTTTCTTTCTCTCTCTTTCTTTCCATATAAAGATAGGTTTTAATCAAAGTTCATTTAAAAATGCATTTGTACCAAAAAAAGTAATTCAAAATGAAAATTAAAAAGATATTAAACATTCTGACTTAAATCATTTTATATTTAGTGATCCCAATTGATTATAACTTGAGGAAAACTGACTGTGAAGTTGTACCATTTTCTTACAGAGGTCTAGGCCATTCCATCACAGTCTTAGCATCATCTTCACAGTGCTTAGGAAAAAAAAAAAATCTGCATATTCAATTAATTATTTGATAATAATCATGGCTCCACTTTGAATAAAGGTTCCTGTAGGAGGGTCTATTTTTTTTTGAAGTTGTTTATTGATATCAATAGGATGCCCACTACTATAAAACCTACCTCTGTGAAGAGGGTTTTAAGACTGTGGTATAAAGAGAAATAATGTCTGCTGGATTCAGGATTGGGTTATTGTACCAATATTACTGATTTATCATGAGCCTAAAATTGTTTATAAGGCAATTTTCAACTTTTCGGTTAGAAAATAAAAAGTTCTGTTTAATACAAATATTTAACAATTTAATATATAAAGTTTATATGGACAACCTGATTTTAAAAATTTGAATATAAAAATATATGATTATAAATCATTAATATGTAAATTTTTTAAAAAAGAGACCAAAAATGGTTTTCAGCTGTTGCTTAGGAAATTTGTAATGTCTTTTCAAGTTGCAAAACTCATTAAACCTTAGTGTTTTTAATTAATTCCTGATATTAAGAATAATAAAATATAGAAATTCCAACTTTTCAGAGAAATTCATAATTTAAATGTAATTTCGATTTTAAAAATACATATTTCAAGAAAACTCCATAATCAGGCTGTATCAATTCACAGGTTTAAATTATAATATTAATAATTTTAAAGTGCTATGGGAAAGACGAAACAGGATATCATAAAATATCTGACAATACACTAATTACTAAAAACTAGTTATAATTTGGGGATATAAAAAAGGAGTAAGATTTTCAAGAAAATATATATTTGATTTTTCTTTTTAAACTAATCAATTTGACAACAGCAGTCAGTATGCCTGAGCTTTTTAGCCTTGCTCTTTCCCTGAGATGTTAAGCTCAAGAATTACTTTTCTTAGATTATGTTTTCTGTTACCTCACATCAGAGGACCTATTCTGTTTGGGAAACCCTCAAAACACTTTAAGTACTTTCAGATCTTAGGATGTTACTTGCTCAAATTTAGGATTACCTTGCTAATATCCTACACTTTGTGAAACAAACACGTTCTGTGAACTTACCCTTTCTGTCAGATATTGGTCTGTAAAGCCTCTCTTAAATAAGCAGAAAGGTCGAAGACAAAAATCCTAAAATCTTACTAGGTCATCTCCGTGACTTATTTTGAATACTTTAAAAATGATTCTTTAAAAAATGCAGAAGAAGCCTGTTTAATGGGTGTAATAATAAAGACAAAAGAAAAGAAAATATGGTACCAAACCTTATTCTTCTGTTCTTATATTTTTACATTATTTTTGCCAATATCTTTATTTTATATACTTGAATTATTAGATAATTGAAGTAACAATTTAGTAACAGATTCCAGAGTAAAACCAAACTTATCTGAAACTACACTCACTTTTTGGGGTCAGGGTTTTATTAATGTTCTTATTTTCTAATATATAGATATATTACCTTTTTTTCAAATAGGAGAATATTTCCTTTCTAAACAGGGAGTATATTATTGCCTGGTAATTTATTCTACTAGGAAATAATGAAATATGTTATTTTCTTCAACATCAAAATGATGTCAAGAAACTGTTCACTGACATTGAAGAAGGTTCTTTTAAGGTTAATATTGAATGAACAAATTGTGAGTTCTTAGAAATTAAGATCAAAGTCTTATAACTAATATTTTGCCTTGTCTATGTAGATATGCTCCTAGAACATATAATGTATTTAAACGCAGAAAGGAGAATGAGGAGAAAGAGGAGGAGGGAGAAAAATGTAGAAAAAAGTAAGAGAGGAGTGATAGAGAAGAGAAGGAGGGAAGAAGAAGGTAAGAAAATAAAATACAAGAGAAGAAAATGTTTTATTTTATGTGGATTATCTAAATGCAAATCTCCCCTAGCTTAAACTATTTATGTCAAAGTGATATGTTGGCAAGAGAAATTAGTATTTCTTCAAAATCTGTCCATTTTAATTTATTATCCAATATAATATAAGTGTCACCATACAATATGCTTTATAAGATGCAGTATAGAAGTAATTTACATAAAGTTAATACATGTTTTTGGGGTTGCTTTTTAAAAATCCAATATTAAGATCAAAGGTGATGTTTTGAGATCAAGGAATGCTTCAACAAATGTATGTTTAATTATTTCTTCTGCTGATATAAGGAAGGAACACTGGGGTCATTCTCTTTATCCCTGACCAGAGGAAATTAAACTTTTGCTAATGATAACGTATAATATTATATAAATTATATGAATATAATGTGTTTGTCTCTTATTTCCTTACCCAGTTGTTTGTAGTTCTCCTTAAAGAAGTTTTTCATATTCACTGGTTAGCTGTATCCCTCAGTATTTTATTCTCTTTGTAGCAATTGTGAATGAGAGTTCATTCATGATTTGGCTCTCTGCTTGTGTATGGTGTATAGGAATGCCTGTGATTTTTGCACATGGATTTTGTATCCTGAGACTTTGCTGAAGTTGCCTATTAGCTTAATGAGTTTTCGGGCTGAGATGATGGGGTTTTCTAAATATACAACATTGGCATCTCCAAATAGAGGCAATTCGATTCCCTCTTTTCCTATTTGAATATTCATTATTTCTCTCTCTTGCCTGATTGCCCTGGCCAGAACTTCCAATGCTATGCTTAACATGATTCATTGGTATTTTCAACAAAATGTTTCTTCATCCTAGAGTAATTAAATACTTATACTTTAATTGGTTTTGCTTATATTCTGGTAATATTTGAGGCCTCACAAGATCCACACAAATGACAGTTCATGGTTCCTCCAGGTAAACTTGCCAACTTTTGATATATGACCATAAAGCAAACCCAAAAGTAAATCTCAACTAATGGCATATTTAAAGACATCTTATTCATCGAATATAATTTAATTTAAACTTTAAATGTTATAAATACATATTACATATATTTATATGTTATATTCATATATCATATTCATATCCCAATAACCAGACTTGTGATTCATGTATCCTTTATTACTGTTGTGGAGAGCTAGCTGCCAAAGCAGGAGATCCCATTAGATATCATGTACCTTTTATTCTTTCTCCTTCTAATTGCTGAAAGTCCTTTGCAGGACATACACAAGACAACAGTATTGTCATTAAGAGACACACTACAATTCCTAGAATGTTCCTTTACAGATGTTAGAAATCATTCAGTTTTAGGGAAGGTGAAATGTTTCTTTAAATTGTTAGAGAGCTTTAGGAAAATGTTCTTACTTTAAATATTAATATGAATATTATTTTGAATAATAACATTCTGATTAATATTTTTGACTCATTAAGTGAAATGGTAATATTAGGAATTAATCAAAAATAAATATCATTTATTCAAATGTATATTACTCTGAATACACCATATATAAAATATAAAGGTCACACATATTCTTCTTCACTTTTGACTAAATCATCCAAACCATTGAAGCTTGTCTGCTCAAGGTAGGTAATATATAGAAAGCCGAGCTTCCTTTTAATGGCCTGTTTACTCAAGTAAGCCAAACTGATATCCTGAAACAATCTACAGCCAGACTAAGAGAAGCTTAAGGGAATTTAAATTCACTTTGCAGGTCAATCTTGGACAAGTGTTCCCATGTTATTAATAAAGCATGTTTGTTTACCTCTTAAATTCTAGCTTGTTCCCCTATTCATTGGACCATTATAACCCTTAGCTGTTTATAAATCCTCAATCTGTTGTAAAAAAAATACATTTTAAGACAAAATTTAGCACTGCGACTTTCTTGTTATATCAAACAGAGAAAGGCCTCTTTTATGAAAAGGAAACAAATTATGAAAGGATGTAAAATATGACAGTATCACAGGGTAAATCTCAGAGGTATAGGGTAGGTTCAACCTTAAAAACATAGAGATTTATGTCTACTTTAGATTTATATCAATCTAAAAACTGATCAATAAAAAAGAAGAGAAATTATTTTAGATTTCAATTTAATATTATATATATTTACTACTTACTATGTGATTCTGAGTTCCACTGCTTGTAAAATAATTTGTCACAGGAGACAACATATACACATTTGAGTATAATTTGCACAGGGTTTATGTTAGCCTTACCACTTACATGTGTCAAATCCACTTGACAGCTCTCAGAAACTCCATCATCCTGAACTAGTCCAACATATAAATTTTGATCTACTTCTGGTTAGACTCAAACTTTCCTATTAATGTGTTAGTCTTTTAAAGAAAGCCATTAATCTTCCAAAGGTTTCAAAGAGTTAATCTGTTTTTTTAAAGAACTGATTTCCATGGCTTCATTCAGATGTATGGGGACTGGTGAAAATCAAATCCCATCTATTTCCTAGGCCAGGGCTTCTCAACCTGGGCACTATTCACATTTTGCACCATCTAATACTTCGTTATGAGAGACTGTTATGTGCACTGTGGAATAATGAACAGCATACCTGGCCTCTGTCCACAGATATCAGTAGCCCCACCATTCCTAGTCATGACAATCGCAAATATTTCTAAATATTGTCAAATGCCTACTGTGGGGATGGGCCTAAAGCATCCCTAGATGAGAATCTATCTATAAGATATAAGTAAAGTTGTAATACAATATGAGAGAATTAGAATAATAATTTAAGGGCAAACCATGTTTTAAAATAAGCATGAAAAGAGTATGGCCTCTAAAAACATATTTTTTTTAAATTTATGTTGTCAAATTTCAACTGGCATTCTTGTTTTCTTTAAGAAATGGAAATCATAACAATTATGTCTCTACAAACATTTTCTTTGGTGGAAAATTATCAGACTACTTATAGCAGAGCTGTCAGAAAATTACGCAGAACATCATTAAGCAGAAACCTTCATTATGAATACTGAGGTAATTCCAAATGAATGTTTTACCTAGGGAGAAGAAAGTGGAATTCTTAGAGTAATTTATCACTTTGACATCTGGTGTCTAAAATAATTGTTAAATGATTTTCAAAGGAGGGAGGAACCGTTTTTCAGGTTAACAGCCATTGGTGAACAATTTGATTTTATCTAAAGAGGTAGGGAAGAAGAGCTGCATGAAAACAAGATCATGTATTTCCACAGTAGGCATTTTTCAATACTTCACGGACTTTTCTATTTTCAACTTTGAAATTCAGTGATGGTTGGTGCTTTTGAACAAAAAAGAGAACTGGGAACTTACATTTCAGAGACCTGTAGGCTTTTCTGGAACACTGATAAAGCAAACATTGTGCCAAATAAATTAATAAGGAAGACTTTACTTAAAACTGCTTTTTATACAAGAGAGAGTAGACTATACTCCACTATGAAAAAGGTTAAGTGAGCTAGTAGAAAAGTAATGGAAGCCATTAGGGGAGAGGTTGATCAATGAAATATGAGCACACTGATTTATCCCTGAGTTTGCAAATTGTTTTCTCTGTGATGAAGCCTGTGTTAGTCTTTTCTCACACTGCTATAAAGAATACTACCTGAGCCTGGGTAATTATAAACAAAAAAGGTTTAATTGACTCACAGTTCGTCATGGCTGGAGAGGCTTCGGGAAATTTGCAACCATGGTGGAAGGCGAATGGGAAGCATGGTGGTGGGAAAAAAAAAGAGCAGGGGAAACTTCCATTTATAAAACTATCAGATCTCATGACAATTCACTCACTGTCACAAGGAAAGTATGGGGTAAACTGCCTCCATGATCCAATCACTTCCCACCAGGTCCCTCCCTCAACACCTGGAAATTACAATTACAGATGAGATTTGGTTAGGGACACAAAGTCAAACCATATCAAAGCCATTCATGTTCATTAATTAATGTCCATTAATGTTAGCTTCCTATCATCCCCTAAGGATTAGTAGATAGAAGGGCAATTTTCTCAAATGTTATGTTTCCTCTAGATAAAGACATTTCTGGGTCATAAAACTAGGAAAGAAAGTTAAAAAAGATTTGTGCACACTTTAAAGGGGCAGGGATAGAATTTATAATTTCAAGGTTTCAGAAAATAAATGGTCTAACAAAAGGGCAGACAAAGGACTATAGTTAGAAATAAATGGTCTAAAGTTTAGTCAAGTTGAAGGAATATTAACGCCATCTTTGTAAAGGCTCAAAAGGTGTAATTAATTTACGTATGAAAGTGGAGTTAGTTATATTTCTTTTCTTAGAACATTCCACTAAATACATTAAATTCTTCATAGGACTGTAGAACTCAGAAAAAAAAAAGATGTTTATATTTGTTTTTCGAATTAGATTCTTTTACAAAGCATGGTTTGACAAATTGGCACAAAAGCATGGTTTTACTTTGCAAGAGTCATTCACTTGAGACCATTTGAGTGAAAAAAAGGTTTTTTTCTTAAACTCCAAGTTTTATTTCTAAATGCCATACAATTGGGTAAATAATTGATATCCTTGAAGACTTTTTTATATAAAGGAATAAAGTTATTTATCTTTGATTAGTGAAATTTCAGAAATTTAGCTAGAATAAAACTAGAGAAAAGGTCTTTTCCTTTGTTTTTTTGTTTGTTTTGTTTTATTTTTAATTTACATATAGGAATTATGTCTATGGGGTACAATATGGTGTTTCAATACACATATACAATGTGTAATGATCAAATTAGGGTAATTAGTATATCCATCACCTGAAACACTTATCATTTATTTTTGGTGAGAATATTAAAAATCTTGTCTTGTAGATATTTTGAAATATACAATGTACTATTGTTAACTATACTATGCAATGCAGCACCAGAATTTACTATGCCTTACTACAACTTTGTACCCATGGTTAACGTTTCCCCTTCTTCATCTCTACTTCCCAGTCTCTGGTGACCACCATTCTCCTGTCTACTTTTGTAAGATCAGCTTGTTTTAGATTCTACATATGGGTGAGATCATGTGGTCTTTGTCTTTCTGCCTGGCTTATTTTACTTAACATAATACCATCCAGATTCATCCATACTGCTACAAATGACAGGATTTTGTTCTTTTTATGGCTGAATAGTATTTCACTGTATGTATACAAATGTTCTTTATTCATTCAAAGATTGATGGATGCTTAGCTTTAATCTCTATCTTGGTTATTGTGAATAATGCTGCCATGAACATGAGAGTGTAGATACCCCTTGACATTCTGATTTAATTTTCTTTGGATATTTACCCACTAGTAGGATTTCTAAATCAGGTAAGATCCTTCTACTTAAGTGAATTCCTTACAACCACTTCTCACAGTGTTGTCCCAGATTAGGGAAGCATGATGGCCTTAAGGAGATTCCCAATCAGAAAGCACTTGCATTCTATGTGGAACCTTAAAATAAAACTCAGTGCCATGCTGCACCAGTTTCAACATAGAATTACTCCTGAATCACTCTTGATAAATACAGCATTCAGGGCTGTATTTATGGGCATATGGCCAATACCAGGACAGAGGACTCTGCACAGAGAAGAGTGGTTTAATGCTTTAAAGCATACCTGGTTTGATACTTTGCTTTTACTCTCTTAAAATTCTAAATAATTTTGTCTCAGAACTTTTGTAACGGATGTATGATGAAACAATGAAGACAGTGTGGAAAAGGGGAGATACACTCAATATGTGTGTCTGGCATTTCTTGTCATCTAATTTTATGCATTCTTGGGAGACCTCATGAGCACAGAATTCCGGTGGAACTGACTTCTTTTTTTTTTTTTTTTTTTTTTTTTTTGAGATGGAGCTTTGCTCTTGTTATGGAGTGCAATGGCACGATCTCGGCTCACCACAACCTCCTGAGTTCAAGCAATTCTCCTGCCTCAGCCTCCCGAGTAACTGGGACTACAGATGCGCTCCACCATGCCCAGCTAATTTTTGTTATTTAGTAGAGGCTGGGTTTCACCATGTCGACCAGGATGGAAGCAAGACTTTTAAAAGGAGTACAAAGTAACTGTGTGAGGTCTATGACGAGGTAAGCATAAGTATTGACAATAATGAGAGGCCAAGCTTTCCATCTGAAACATACTTGTTTTGAATGCATAAAGAAGGCAGTGAGGTTCTAAGAAAGCCCCAGCAACCAAAGAACCATACGGTATCTTTTCTTACTCACATTATTTCCCTTTATTAATCAAGCACTTACCCTGAAAAATGATGGCATAAAAGGAAAGAGAAAACTAGAGCAACCCATAATTCCTTTTTATTTCATTTTTTCCTTACTTTTACTTCTTTTACATGCACAGTCGACCAACAGCAAACCAAAGGTAGAGGATGCTGGTTGCCTGTGCATGTATAAAGAAGCAAAATAAACACACAGTTTTGTATAGTATTTCCACTGTTCTCGTAAGAATGAAATACATATGCATATATAAAATACAAATTGCTTTAAGCTATAAAATACAAATTGTGTAATTTCTGCATATGAATTAAATGTTCTTATATTTGCATTTAAAACTGGTATTATACAATTTAATGATAAACAATGACTATATATATATATAAATATATAAATAAATGTATATTAATATATATAGTCATTGTTTAATGACTATATATATAACATACCAGTTTTAAATTGTATAATACCAGTTTTAAAAATATATATATATATATATATTTTTTTTTTTGAGATGGAGTTTCACTCTTGTTGCCCAGGATAGAATATATGGTGTGATCTCAGCTCACTGCAACCTCTACCTCCCGGGTTCGAGTGATTCTCCTGCCTCAGCCTCCCAAGTAGCTAGGATTATAGGCATGTGTCACCACACCTGGCTAATTTTGTATTTTTAGTAGAGACGGGGTTTCATCATGTTGGTCAGCCTGGTCTCAAACTCCTTACCTCAGGTGATCTACACACCTCAGCCTTCCAAAGTACTGGGATTACAGGAATGTGCCACTGCACCTGGACTTGACATTCATATTAATAACTTAAAATATTGATGTGTCTTTTTTAGCCTGACATAAAATAGCAAACAAAAAACACTGTAAGAAATCAAAAAGAAAGGTAAAACTTGTATATGTTAGTTCCTTTAACAGCTA
Organism: Sapajus apella; assembly: GCF_009761245.1. Lineage (NCBI taxonomy): Eukaryota > Metazoa > Chordata > Mammalia > Primates > Cebidae > Sapajus > Sapajus apella. The sequence continues at coordinate 21,474,138 of NW_022436967.1, read as the reverse complement.
CTGTTTTGTACATTTTGAACTAGATTTTCCAAGTTTTAATTTCACATTGAACCCCACAAGTCATGTTGGTGACTATGACAGCATTCTTTGTTGCAATTCTGCTGATTCTTGGCCCTTTTTTCCTGCTACCAGTATTACATTTTGCTGTTGAGGTTAGGATTCTGATAAAAGCCAACTTGGGCATTAGTAAATAGAAATCTGCTCTCAAAAGCTATTGTTTAATAATTAAACATGTCCTCAAAAACTTTGAAACCAAGGCTGTTTAAAATGGCTCCCTTGAGGCATATTGAACAGTTTGATGTAAGTTGTCCTTCTTCCTGGGATTCACACATTCAATCCGGCCTGAAGTAGGCAAAATAGAAAGCAAGCAAAAATAAATATGCTATGTGCTGGCCCATGTATAGAACTCAAGCACATACAGTATGATTTCTCATTGACAATAAAATAGTGGACATATGGTTTATGAAGTTCTCGGCAGTACCATAAATAAATGTCGAAAACAGACGTATCTTTTGATAATGACAATGTTGATATTTATATTGTAATGTTGCTTGTTTATCAAAACAATATTATTTGAGATGTCCTAAGTAATATGCTGTGGTGTTAGTTTTTTGAGATAATAATAAAGTATTTTACTCAAAACTTTCCTGACCTTTATACCAATCCATAAAATCACTTCTAAAGCGCTAGTAGTCACAGAAATTTAAGAAATGGTTTCCAACATAAATGTTGTGTATCACATGCTAGCAAGACACTTTGCCAGCAAAGCCACCAAAATACAAGAAATTCGCATTCCAGAGCTTTCAAAGATCAGGTCATCCCTGTTCTCCTTGACCTGAAAAAGATAAGAGTTTCCCTGGTTCATAGGTTCAGAGTTTACACCAACAGACTCTGACAAGTAAAATGCCCCCTTGAACCCTTTCTATTCCTAATTTTAAAAAACAGCATGAATTCTAGTCAGTATCTCAGTACTCATACAAGCTGACATCAGACATGGCACAACATATGACCATTAGAACTAAGGGAGATATTATCAGAGGCGTATTATTATTATAGGAGATAAGTGTTACAAGGTAGAAGGAGAAGAAAGACAGAATATCAACAGTGATATTTATAATGAAAAGCACATGCTAGGTTTCTGTGTTACATTTGAAATGAAACAAAACTATGACATACTTTAGGCATACTGCCCAAAACATATGACCACTGTACATAAAAGATAAGCTTGGTTGTACCGCAAAGTACTGTGGCTTAGGGGCATGCTGGTTAAGCACAGTTCTAGAGAGCTTGCTAGGTGTGGGGATGTTGGCGCACAGCAAGGAGGAAGGCTGAATTCAGCAGAGGAAGCTATGTGTAATATACAACATTGCATCAGATGCTGCAAAGTAAGTGGCTTCTGCCTCTACATCCAGTGAAGAGCCAGGTACTAACGTAAGAAATATAAGTGGGTGTTGAACAATGAGAACACATGAACACAAGGAGGGGAAAATCACACACCGGGGCCTGGTAAGGGGGTACGGGGTTAGGGGAGGGATAGCAGGGGGTTGGGGGATTGGGAAGGAATAACATTAGGAGAAATATCTAACGTAGATGACGCAGGGATGGATGCAGCAAACCACCATGGCATATGTATATCTGTGCAACAATCCTGCATGAGCTGCACATGTACCCCAGAACTTAAAGTATAATAATAAAAAAAAGAAATATGAGATTTTCAAATAAACCTGTTTCATATTATTCCATTTTTTATATACTCCTTATATACTTCTTTATTTAGAATATCTAGTGACATGTGCCAATTACATATTTGAGGTGGAATTTACTAATTAATATATTATTCAAAGTATCCAGAATTTATTTTTCTTGCTCTGTATTAGATAGGACTTCGAG
>NW_022436967.1:21461615-21472148 GCF_009761245.1 Sapajus apella | reverse complement strand
GCCTCGGCCTCCCAAAGTGCTGGGATTACAGGCTTGAGCCACCGTGCCCGGCCTTAACCATTTTTAAGTGTACCATATAGTTATGTTAGCTACATTCACATACATTCACAACAGATTTCCAGAATTTCTCAACTTGTAAAACTGAAACTCTACATCTATCGAACAACAAGCCTCACTTCCATCCCCCACCTGGCAACCTCCATTCTACTTACTGTCTCTATGAGTTTGACTACTTTACATACCTCATATAAGTGGAATCATACAATATTTGTCTTTGTTGTTACTGGATTTTAAAAAATTTAACTTAAGAGTCTCAAGGTGCCTCCATGTTGTAGCTTCTGGTAGAATTTCCTTTGTTGTTTAAGACTGAATACTATTTCATTGTATGTACATACCACATTTTCTTTATTCACTCACCCATATTTGAGAAAAAGCTCAGCTATCCAAACCCAAAGAATGGATTTAGAAGCACCAAGAACAGCAAAAGTGAGAGTTTTAATAGCAGTCCTCCATGATCATTTGTCTGGTAGGCCGGCACACCTGGGACAGTTACAATAGGTAATTTATCTCCTAGCATGCAAGTCCCTCCCCCAGTTTCTCATTTACATGTGGATAAAGGAAGAGCCACCAAGGAAATGTCTGGGCTTTAATCTTCTTTTATGTATATATTTAGCATTGTAAATAATACTGTTACGTGAGTTTCCTAGGACTGCCATAACACAGTACCACAAATTAGGGGCTTACAACAACAGATGCCTATTCTCATACGGTTTTGGAGACGAGAAATCCAAAATCAAGGTTTTGGCAGAGTTTGTTGCTTCTGTAAGTTCTGAGGAAAAAAAAAAAAAAAAAAAAAAAAAACCTGCTCCATGATTTGATTTTCTTTCAGATTCTGGTAGCTTCCCAAGAATGTTTGGCTTCTAGACGTATCCCTACAATATCTATCCTTATCTTCACATCAGATTCTCTTTTTAGTGTCTATCTGAAATCTATGTTTCATGGGTACACATGCCATTTAATTTAGGACTCAAACTAAATTTTCTGCCCCTCTCTTCCTGCTTTTCCTCATCCTCCTTTTTCACCTCTTCCTCATTTGCCTCTCTCTCTTTTATTAATTTTCAAAATGCAATAAATAATCTGAGATAAGCACTAAATGATTAATTATATATAATAATTAAGGGCAGTATTTGATTCTAATAGTTTTGTTCCTTTCTTTCCCTTTAGAATATTTTGAGATAAGATTCCTTTTGAACAAATTATTGGTACATAATATCTTACCAGTATCAAAAGAAGTTAGAACTTTTAAAATAATATTAGAGATTTAAACTTGTCTCAATATTTAAAGGTTTTTCGTGATTTTTGCTATACTGTTTTGATCAATGTCCATCCTATGTATCTTTGACACAATATCTTTTAATTTGAATTTAGGTATTTATAGAACTGGTCATTTTTGTTTAGATGTGTTTTTCCTTAGGTTAGGGCAAGGATGTATTTTTCCTGAGATATAAAATAATATATTTTTACTCAATTTTTACCTCATTGCTATTAATGGATTTATAGTCAAGTGTTTATTTTACAACTTTTGTCTGAGTTTCTATAAATTTGAAATTCTATTATTTTTTGAATGGATATGCATACACATACACACATACATACACCTCTTCTAATCTTATTCCACAAGCTACAAATCTGTTGTAAAGTGCTGGTAAAACAATAAATTTATGATTTTGACTTTCAGAGACTATTATTCAAAACTGTAAACATCAGAATCTTTCATAAAATTGGAGGCAGTATTTTCCAAGGAAACTCCCTGGTCTCTGTATCACAGCTATTGCATTTCCGGTGTTAACCCTTAAGCCAGTGTCTTCCTGATTTTTCCAAATAAACAGTTTTATTCTACAAATTATTCCTCTTTAAAAGAGTTAGAATTTTTTTGTTACCTGCTGCCAATTGTTATTTGCTATACTGTCTGCTATTAGAAACAATTTGAGGTTGCAGAACTTCTAGGCCCATTTGTCAGAAATTAGAGTTTATCCAATCATATAGTGTTTGAAAGTGATGAAGCTCTGTAGTGAGTGTTAAAATGTGAGACTTAGGTTGTACATAATACATAGTGCAAGGGTTATTTATATCATTATCTGTGTTTGTTATAAATAAAATCTCTTTTATGGCAGGCTAAAGTACACTAAATGGTAGCAACCATCACAAAGTAAAAGTACTATAGGGTTAAATGGCTTCTTTAACAGCCATAGAGCTGTGAAAAAATAAAACATATGCTTAGGACCTAAAAGCCCTGTCTCAGAGCATGGAGACTATATCTGCCTTTAAAACAAGTCATTTAAAGTCACATAGCTAGCATACCAAATTAGATATACAATTTAATTTCCTGGGCTGCTATGCTACGAAAGGGGTCAAATTCAAATTCATAGTCATGACGAAATTATGGGAAGGTAAGAGCATTAATTGGCAGAGTAGGATGCTCCTTGGGGGCAGAATCAGTGTATTCCTGTTATGTGAGTTTGGCCCTCTTTTTCATGGAAATCCTCTTGTGACATCACATGAGGAAGACTTTTTGCAAGGTAATACCACATTTCCTTATGGCACTTATGCAATTACTAGAATCAGAGAATTCATTTCAAACTCAAACTGAGTAATAAATTATATAACAAAAAGATTACAAGATTTTGCTTATTTATACTGGTGAACCTGGCACAGGGAACAGATTAATGAAACCAAATGAACAAGGGGAGAATATAGCATAAATAGGCTTGAACTAGCACATACATTTTTGTTTTTGTTCATTTTGATTGTTTGATTGAGTGATTCCTGAATCCAAAAGTGGCCTACAAATTAATATGACAAAACTTTTTTATACTGTAGAAGAAGGAACCCAAAGGCCTAAGTAGATAGGAAGGCTAGAGAGTACATCTATTATATATGGCTGCTAACATGTCACTTAAATACATTTTCCTTACTGCAATAAATGCTTTCCCGAATCTCTATCCATAAACTTAAATTTTAAAAAATCAGTGTATTAGCCAACACTGATTTTGATTAAGAAATATATACAACTGGGAAGAGTACAGTGACTTACCAGCTACTTAGAAGGCTGACGCAGGAGAATCACTTGAACCTGGGAGACAGAGGTTGCAGTGAGCTGAGATTGTGCCACTGCACTCCAGCCTGGGTCTGGGTGACAGAGAAAGACTTCCCCCCACCAAAAAAAAAAAAGAAGTATATCTGATTAAGAAAGTCATTTTACAACAATATTTAGACAATGAGCGCACGCTTATGAAATTCATTAGGATTTATCACATATCCCCCAACATATATCCTGATACATGAGTGATATGCCTGCTATTATTAATAAGTCAAAGCTTACACTGTTACATGGTAGGCCATACATTAAAATATTGGCATTCAGACATACAGAGTAGATTATATTTATATGCAATGCCTATCGCTTTAGAAATCTAATGTCATTTCCACTCTCAAAAACTGTATGAGAATTGAAAAGTTTTTTTTTATTTTTATTTTTTAGAATACAACTTCTGCTAGCTTCTAGACATTATTAATTTATTAGAGATAAAACAAAAACAATATATTGTCATTCTGTTTTATATAGATATAGCTTATACTTAAATTTTACTATGAGGTTTAAAAGTGCTTAGCTAAGTAGATATTAAGAAGATATAAATAAGTTAAAAAGGAACAAAATGATGTTCAGAATAATTCTATCACATAGCTGTAGAGCATATGGCTAGAGGCTTTAGTTTCATTCTTCAGTAAAAATATACATCTGCTATTAAATAATTTTCCTACTTCTCAATCTTTTTTAAGTTTATTAGGTATATTCACATATTTAATGACAAAAATAAAAAATTAATAATGTATTCTTTACAAGTTAATTGAAATAAACAAATATATTTAAATAACAATTTATTTTTATTCATTGTACAGATTGAATAATTATCACTTTCCCATGGATTGAGTATGTTGTTCTATGTTATATAATCTTTAGGAGGAAAAAAAAGATTTTGCCCATAGGAAAGTATTAAAGATTAGGTTATGTTGTTAGTGGTATGGTTTTCTCTAAAATATCTGGTCTCAGTTTTTTTTGGAAATAAGTACCAATCATATATATATCCAACTAGATGAACTATTGATCTGTTCCACTATGGAAACTCTATATATTTTTGTTGTTAATGTTAATTTAATTTTTCTCCATTGTTGTCCAAATGAACACTCAATTGTCACAGGCTTTGTTGACAGTAACATAAAAACCAATAGGTGGATACATGAAGTATAGATTTTTAACAAACATATTTTAAATTATCTGTGCTATAAAAAGTTGGCTTCTATAAGAAGTATGTTTTCTTCCATCATGAATTAGTCATTGCCTTATTTTGATAGCACCTAGCACTTTTACTGTATAGAAAAATACCCAGGGGAAAAAATTACCAAGATTCAATAATTCAGTGGTTTTCTCAAGGTAAAGGTATTCTGAATAATTTATCTCTATTGCATTTCCCAGTGTTTCCACATTGCCTGGCACATAATAAATTACTGACAAAACTTTATTTTTTTTTTGAATGTTTATGAGGGCGATGTGAAAAATAAGGTTTCTGTCTCCTTAGTTGTGACTACATAAAGTTAACAATTGATTAATATGATTAATTTTCAACTTGATTAAAACAACATTGTCATGCATAGGCACTGAATAATTAAAGTTGAACTAGAGCTTATAATTCACAGAACTATATTGCTTTATTACTTCTGCCAAAATATTAATGTAAAATGTCTTCTTCACTAAATATTTCAATTAATCTTCTAAGAAACCTACATGACCCTTACTCTACTCTAATTCCCACAGATTGTGAAAATACGCCAAAAGTTGAAGATAAGCTAGATTCCAAATGTGAGCATTTATTCCCCCAAATGAGTGATTGTATATTTAAAATAAGCTAAGGAAATAAAATTAAGGATGCAATCTGAAACACAAAAGTTATCTTCTGAAATTGAATTTCAATGATATAAAAACTAAAGAGATTTGCAAGAACCTCTCTCTCATTTTTAGGCAAATGTTAATGACATGGAAATATTAAAGTAGAAAATATTAGGGCATAATTAGGAAATAATTGTATTTAAAGAGAGCCACAAAAAATAAAGAAGAATATTTATTAGTAGAGTAATTCTATACAGAATTTATTTCATTTATATAACACAGTTTGGTTGTATCTTTTGCTTGACATATATTACATTGGACAAATTAGGCATTTATAACTATCAGAGAAGATTTACAAAGTAAGAACTGAAAATTAGCTTTTAGGTTGGGAATAATAAAGCATCAAACTAAGCCGTGTTCAAAAAGGTAAATATTTACTTCCTTTGGGTGGTGAAGTATACACAATAATTTAATGGAGAAAATTGGTAAATTTTATAAAATAATACATACTATGGTAGCTAATTCAATTTTGTTATTAACATATCAACATGTTGGTTATACTCTGTATTGTGCTTTTAGCATGTTGGAAGATACCCTTATTTAGAGATTGAACCTATTTTAATCCAGAATAATTCAATACTTAGACACATGCACCTTCTAAAATGACTGCAATGCAGAACTATTGGTCAAATTAATTTATTTAGCTAGAAATCACTCCATCAATCATTCCATGATTTTAAAATCATATAGACAAAGACAGTGATATAATTCTTGCTTTAATTTTATAAAGCAAAGCAATTTTTATAAATTTTATTAAAAATTAGTTTAAATTTTTAAATTGCTGATTTACAATTAAATATAGGTTTGGAATAGATGTTTCTTATAGCTGTTATTTGCTGGGTCATGAGTTTCCAAATTTAAAACAAGAGACATAGGTGTAGAGGTGTATCATATTCTCCAAGACTCTTGTTTGAACATTCTCTTAATCTCCAAATAGAAATGATTATTTGATAAGAAGCTTCCGAATATACAGTTTTTTTTCATATAAAGAGTTGAAATAAAAAGAAACACGACTACACAAGAGCATTTGGCAGTTAATTAAGCAGTTCATTAAACCCAATATATTTTTACAAGAAATAGATTTTAAACAAGAAAGTGTACATTAAATAAAATAATAATGTCCACATTCTCTTTATTATAGGTCATATAAGAAGAATATGTTCTGAGGACTAACCCTGGAAAATATTTTCATCATATTTTTTCTATAAATTTAATATTATGATCTCTTCTCTTTCCTTAGACACATATCTAAAATCTATGTTCCCTCTCCCAAAGTATAAAATGTCTCACCAATTCACTCAATAATTTCCAAATACCATGATTAGCTAAATATTTTAGGTAACACAGAACTGCTGTGATAGTTAAAACTAGATCAATTTTCATGTCTTCTACATAGTTCACATGTATTATTTGTAAGAACAATGTTACCTGCTTCAGTGACTATTTAGTACAGTATTCTCTCCCCCTATAATTATTGTCCTAAGTTTCCTAGAGAAATTTCTTCTTCTTTAAAACTAAAGTTAAAAATTACCTTTCCTGAGAAACTTATCTGCATTTCTCCAAGCACCCAAAATCTCATCTTGTAGCTCCCTTAATTCCCACCTATTGTGGGTGGCACCTGGTGAGAGATGATTGACTCATAGGGGTGGATATTTCCCCTGCTGTTCTCATGAGAGTGAATGGGTCTCTTGAGATATGATGGTTTAAGCAAATAGGAGTTTCTCTGCATAAGCTCTTTTTCTTTTTTTTTTTTTTTTTTTTGCCTGCTGCCATCCACATAAGAGGAGACTTGCTTCTTCTTGCCATCTGCCATGTGTATTGCCATCCACAGTTTAACCATGTGGAACCGTAAGTCCAATTAAACCTCTTCTTTGGTAAATTGCACAGTCTTGGGTATGTCTTTATCAGCAGCATGATAACAGAAAAATACATGTGATATCTAGATATTTGCTGAATAAAAGTACATAAGGTATGGTTTTACTCTCCTGTCGTAGAAATACATCCCTTTACACAAATGTCAATGATGCCTTTTGGAATTTATTTACCTCCTTGTTTTCATAAGAGTTGATGAATTCATCAGCGACCACCTGGTAACAGTAATGTTCACAATTTACATCAATGAACTTGTATTTGGAATCCTTTGTATATGCAACATCTCTATTCTTTCACTGTCAGCCTGCCCTTTCTTGTTTCAATGCCACCCAATAATATCTGTGAGGAAAACTAATCCTCCAGCTATTTAATCTCAAGTCTTAATCTAGCCTTTCTCCTTCTGACTGTCCTCAATCACATAACACTAAACCTCATTTTTTGTACTGTGACCCATAAAGTTGTAATGTATTCTTACTGTTTTTGAAGACTGGCTTAGACCCCTCAGTTAGAATAATATTTGCTCCTGGGACAACATTCTCAGAAAGCAGCTTATTTTCTCACCAAATACTTGTCTGGCCAAGGATTTTTCTAGATTTATACTATCCTTCCAGATTATAGTCATTTTTGTACTTCATAGTAAAATCATTTTCTTGAAGGTTCATACCACGCAGAAATGTTTTCACTATCACCTACTGTGGCAAAGAGTGATGGTGCTTACCAATATCCATCCTTCTTCTTTGAAAACACATAACTAATCTATATTTCACAGCTTTCTGATAATTGTGTGGGGCCTTCCGAGTTCCAGTCAATGGAAAATACATAAACCTAAATAGTACTACTCCCAGGGCTAGCCTCTAGGACATCTCACTTGACCCTTCTCACTCTTGTCTCATCTTCCAGCCAGATGCAACAAATCCTGCAAAAAGCCAAAAACTTGAAAGGATCCAGGATACCTGAATCATTTTGAACACCACCTGCTACATACTCTTTTGGACTGCAAGGTAAATGAAAAAAAAAAGAAAAAGAGCTTTCTTTGTTGTAATGAATGGGATTTGGGTATTTTAAGAATAGCAATTGTTATCTGCTTTGATTAATACATCATCCAAATATCGGGTGCAGTCTTACATTTCAAGGAGAATGTGACAAATGGCTCATTTTTTCTCTGTATTTGTACTATTTTGAGTGACTTTATTGCACTCAAAATTTCTTAATTTTTTCTGTGACTTATTTTTTATCACTTTTCTTCAGTAAATCACTCCTGAGGTCACTAGCAGGATTTATAATCCTGTGAACTGAACTACATTCTAAGTCCTTCTGTCTAATAACAAACACTTCGGTCTTTTAATCCCTCATATGTACATTTTTCATATCATGCTTCTTGGCTTTACTTTTCAGATGAAATCCATCATCATGTTTGGCCATTTCTTGTCATTCTTATTTTCAAGGACCCCGTTCTTCTGCTTTTCTTCTACTTTCATCAAAACACAACTCCAACCTGGATCTATCTAATCACAGACATTTTCCACCTTCTGGGCTGCCGGGCTCCTCTGGAGAAAAATCACATAACTCTGCCAGGTGGGACAGATTTATAGTTTCCAATTTTAGCTAGGCTCTCAAAATTGCTTGTCAGTCCTCTTACTCAATGACTTTTGGTTTGATAACCCTGACCTACATAATGGTGTGAGCACAACTCTCCCTTCTACAGTATCTTGTGCTTACTTCTGGGCATTTCAGAGGAACCCTTTGTACAAAACCCTCTTGTGAGTTCATGAACTGCAGTCCTCCCAGTTACTTCAGCTGTTTACTCTTATTCCTACTCCAGCTACCACTTGCCCCTATGTGCTTTGCATAGTTGCCTGTGGAAGTCTCACTACTGCCAATTGCAATCCTGAAACGCCAGCATCACTCCCAGGGATGCTGTCACCTAGAGCTCTGGGTACTTCACTTCCTTATAGTGTCACAATTATGTAGAGTTCACTAGGCAGAAAAAAGAAGGTTCCCTTTCAACTTATTATCATATGTTGTCTTCTGAACACCAAAGTAGCTGGGCTGATGGCCAGAGACTTGCAAAGTTTTCTTATGGAATCCTGAGAATGTGTGGTTCTCATCCCTTGGTCATAGGAGTTCAAATTTCTTCTCTGGTGCCACAAAAGAAATCGACACATCACCATCATTCCTATCGTTTCTCTTTTCCCTTCAGCTCTTCCTTAAACCAAAATGGCTTCTCTACCACTTGTTATAAAACAGAATATTATGGACGAGCTAACATGTGCTTGTACAGAGGTGGAACAAGTTTACTATTGCACTTCTAAAATAGCGAACCAAATATTATTTGTTACCCTCGTCTGTGGTCTCTCCTTTTCTATACTTCTTGACTGATTTGTGAATAATGAACATTTTATCCAAGCCTTCTTATTCTTTTTTGATATACACATATATATATGTATGTATGTATATATATATTTGAATATGTATATACAAATATAAATATATGTATTTGTGTATATATATAAATATATATATTTGTATATGTATATACATATACAAATATATGTATATATACATACATATATACACATATGTGTATATGTATATATGCATTCATATATGTGTGTGTATATATATATATGTATATTTATCAGTGGGGGGAAAATAGTTTCTCCATTCATTAGGAAAATATTCATTCATTCATTTAACAAATAATTTCCTAGTGACTAAACTAGTTGATATCAAAGTAGATATTTTTAGATATTTTCAATTTTCTTACTTTATGTCTCCAGACACATACAGTTCAGGAGTACAACAGCTCAGTAAAAATAGTAAGTACAATACAATGTTAAAATGGCTGTGATAAAATTTGCTGTAATATAAAATGGGGTCACAAGAAGGAGAGTGAGTAATTCAATTTAAATGGAAACAAAAATTTCTTAAAGGAAATGATACATGAGTAGCTTGCATTTGCCTATGAGAGTAGTGGCTAGCTCTTTATAAAATTATTGCAAGCAACAGAGTTGATAAAACAAACTTACGTTTACAAGTTGATTTGGGGAAAATAGAGAGTGCACTGAAATTCACACGAAGCTGTTTCTTCCCAGGTCCTAAAGAACAAGCCTAACTCAAGTTGTTGGCACAGAGGCATTAGACAGAAAGCTAGAAGTTGAAATGGTGGAGTCCAACTTGTCTGGACCACCTTTATGGTTCTGCTACTGGTAACATTTTTATCCATGAATGGCTTGCTTGGGTATGGAGATTTAGCTTGACTACACTGTGTGGAGCAAGTTTTAAAGAAGTAAAGGATTAAGAAAAAACCCTTAAAAAAAAAAAAACCCTAAAAACTAGGGTTTTTAATGACCACAGCAAGGAAGCATGCAGCTTACCTCTTGAAAGGGTCTTGCCTCACCCAGGCTGGAGTGCAATGGCCCTTTGAGGCTCACCACAGCCTCAGACTCCTGGGCTCACATAATCCTCAGCCTCCCAGTGGACTTCATGGCACAAGAAGATTAAACAATGTCTCCAATTTTAATAAATTTCTGCAATCCAAAAAAAAAAGTGTATATATATATATATATATATATGTATATATATATATACACATATACATATATATACATATATGTATGTGTATATATATATACACATATACATATATATACATA
>NW_022436967.1:21412066-21461215 GCF_009761245.1 Sapajus apella | reverse complement strand
ACATATATATACACACACATATATATACACACACATATATATATATATACACATATATATATACACACATATATATATACACATATATATATACACATATATATATACACATATATATATATACACATATATATATATATAAGAAATAATCTACAACACACAATTCAACAATGCTTTTATGATATATTTATTGTTTAGGTATGTATGTGTATATGCCTGAGTGACCACATGTGTTTGTGTGTATGCACATACATACGTGAAATATACTTTATTCAAGCTGGTAACTAATCATGTGGATAGAAATTCTGTATTCACAGCAATCCAATTTTTTTATGAAATACCATTATTTTCTCCTCCTGAGCCAAGTACAATGTTTTAAACTAGTAAAAATGTCTTATTTTTAGTATTGTCAATATTCCCAGTGGTGAAGCAGTGTTGCTTTCTTAAAATAATTCTGGGCTGGGCACAGTGGTTCACATCTATAATCCCAGCACTTTGAGACACTGAGATGGGCAGATCACGAGGTCAAGAGATCAAGATCATCCTGGCCAACATGGTGAAACCCTGTCTCTACTAAAAATACAAAAATTAGCTGGGTGTGGTGGTGTGTGCCTGTAGTCCCAGCTACTCAGGGGGCTGAGGCAGGAGAACTGCTTTAACCCGGGAGGTGGAGGTTGCAGTGAGCCAAGATCACACTACTGCACTGTAGCCTGGTGACAGAGCAAGACTCCGTCTCAAAATAAAGAAATAATTAATAATAATAATAATAATTCTGCTTTCTGGGCAACAGAATTTTTTATCACTACATAAGACAAAATCAGTTTTGTAGCTGCTACCTGTTTTATCGTGTGTAGGCCTGTGTTAAGATACTTCATAAATTGTCAAATCCAGATTGACACTAGAAACACAATAATGCTTGCTATTTGATGAGAAGCTGTCAAGTTGCCTCTCCCTGTCAAATTGCCAGATGCTTCTTCATGACTGGTTTAGGCTAAGAGATTACTGGTAGTCAGAGCTCAATACACAAAGATCTTAATATTACATGATTTGTGAAAGAAGTGGGGTAGAAAAGATGTGAGATAAGTTACGAAATGTTGGAAAATTGAATTTTTTATGCTTAATTATTTGGTTTGTTTTTAGAAACTTGAATCAATAATCCAGAAATTACATTGAGAATTAAGCATGAAAGGCATGTTAAAAAATTTCTCTGAGTAACAATATCCATGAAAACAAATGAGTCTTTGAACCTTCAGCTATAGCTTAAAGGGAAGTTATTATTCTGTTATTTGCTAGGATAATATTTTATCTTAGTATTTCTCGTTACTAATTTAATTTATGTTTCACTAAATAACCAGCTAGATACATATGTGGGTGTGTGTAGCTAGACACAGAAAGGAATTTACAGAACACTTTGGCTCTATTTTCAGTGCTACAAAAAGATAAAAGGCAGGGTGCAGTTGCTCACATCTATAATCCTGGCATTCTAGGAGGCGGGTGGGTCACTTGAGGCCAGGAGTTTGAGACCAGTCTGGGCAACATGGCAAACCCTGTCTCTATTAAAAATACAAAAATTATCTGGGTGTTGTGGCACACCACTGTAATCCCAGCTACTTAGGTGGCTGAAGCAGGAGAATCACTTAAGAACCCGGGAGATGGAGGTTGCAGTGAGCCCAGATTGCACCACTGCACTCCAGCCTAAGCTAAGTGACAGAGCAAGACCCTGTCTGAAAAAAGAGAGAGAGAGAGATAAAAAATAATAATAAACCCTATTCTATATGGTCATGTCTTACTTGGAAAATTATATAGTTACTCATTGAGGCATTTACAGAAATGTTTGAAGCTCCCACGCTACTCCTAATCAAAACAAAGCACAAATGGAAGGTACAATATAAATTATTCCCAATAAGGAAGCCCAAGGTAGTAGATACTCCTTCCCCGAACTGGTCAAAAGCTGGGGCACAACAAGGTGTTCCTACTCTGAACCTCTTATATTAAACAAGTTACTCAAAGGTAAAAACTGGAGTATATAATTTGTTCACCAAGACAAATTCAGTGAAAGTCTTGAGGGCATTTGATGGCTACAGCACCTGTGTCCAGCAGCAGTGTGGTCACCAGCTATGTCCACTGTGGCACTATAACCTGATTGCATCCTAGTTTCAGATCTTATCATCTAGAATTTTCATCTTTTCTCTAGTAGTTCTGTTTCTCTCTCAACATCATGAGCTAATCAATACAAATATTACCAAAAATTTTCTTATATACTTAAGTTAGAGATTCATTCTGCCACTTTTAATTGGAGAATCCTGACTCAAAGACAAATTATAAAGCTATTGTCACAGGGGTATGCTAATTAAAAGTTGTTATGTATTCCTAGTAAATTGAAGTTTTAATCATTATGTAATTTTTATATAGAGATTCAGTATGACTTTTTTCCCTAAAATCTCTTTTGTCTTAAATAAACAGAACCACAACTATTTCTACTGAGTAGAATATACATACTATGCCTATTGTTTTTCCTTTGGAATTCAACATTTTGATATATTATATTTACATGTGTTTCTTGAAAACCATATATAGCTGGAGCATTTAGACCATTTAGATTGAAACTGATTACTAATAATTGTATTTTTTTATTTATAGCTTTAATTTTTGCTTTCAATTGGTTGGTCTTGTTTTACTCTTATTTTTGTATCTTTTCCTTTTTAAAATATTTGAGTACTATTTAAATTTCACTTATAGTTTCTCTTCTAAATAAATCATTGCCTTTAGAATTATTTAGTAAAGTTCTGCTTTTGATAGACTCTGAAAAATATCTTTTATATCCCCATCCTTAATATTTTTATAACACAGGGCAAGAGTACACCTTAAAGTTTCCTGTAGAGTCTTTCAAAGTGACTTGAGGCTATTGCTGCACAGAATTCTGGGATTCTAGCTTTATGGAGTATAACAGGAGGCAACAGGTCATGGGCACTGATGGGCATACCTCAAAAGCTCTATGATTTCCAGACTTGTCAGGGAGACACTAGAGTAGAGCTCAAGAAGAGACTCTGAAGTCAGGGGATTGGGGCAGGAGCCGCACATCTCTAAGAGTGACCTAAAAGTAGCACTATGTTTCCATTACAAATATTTGTACTGTATGTAGATTCTCATATAGACAATTCTCTCAGCACACAGATTTATACTATATAGCCTTCTTGACTCCATTATCCTTGCTGAGAATAACCTCTCCTCTCAGACTGTCCATTTTCTGTTCTTAATTTCTTCCTTTGCTCTAACAAGTTAGGATCTTCTCTTTGCATTTAATTGCCTGACTAGTTTTTGATATTACTGGGCCTATATATATATATATCTATATATATATATATACACACACACACATATATATGTGTATATATATATATACACACATTTATGTATATATATATACATATATATACACACATACATACACACACACGTGTGTGTGTGTGTGTGTGGTGTGTCTTTTAATTGTGTTTCAGATTTATTTGATTGGTTGAATATGAGGATTGGTGGTGTTTGACAGTTCTGGAATCTTCCAGTTATCTTTTGAAATATGGTCTTTGCCCCATTCTCTCTCCTCCCTCTCTAAAACCCCAAACACATATCAGACATACTCATTCTAACCTTTTATCTTTCCTGTTTCCTTGCGCTCTTATGGCATTTTTTTTTTTCTGGCAGATCGATTATATTGAAGCTCCTTTTAAATGTTCTTAATTTGTTTTTTAACTATTTCATTGAGTTTTATATTTTTCTAGTTTTTTTTTTTTTTGAATTTCTATTTTTTATCCAAGTCTGCTAGGTGGCATTTTAATTTACTGACTATACAATCAAGTTTATGCTCTTTCTTTTAATATACTAGTTACTAGTTTTAAATTTTCTAGTTATATTTAGTATACAAAATCTTTAATATTAGTAATATGTAAAGTTTTGTCTTCACCATATCTTCATAATACATGCAATCATTTTTTATCCTAGAACATATGCATTATATCACAGAGAAAAGAGTTTCAATGAATAGAAAATACTAGTTTTATTTCTTTACTTAAGCATTTGCCCTGGTAAAGACACTATCTGGTCATTCATAGGAATGCTACTCAGTAATTTTTAAGATTCTTTGCTAGGCCTTTTTATAATTTTCTGTAAAGAAGATGTCTTTCATCAGAGATAGATCTTTTAACTTTTCTTTCTACATATTCATTCTTCAAAATTTGACCTTACAACTTGACTTCAATTATTATTTATGACTTCCCAAAATATACCTATCCACCTGAGTTCTTTATCATCATAAGGCCCTATATGCTATTATCATTGATAAATATTATTGTGGTGTTTTCATTGTTTTAAAAGCATTTCAATTTTATTTATTTTTTAAACTTTTATTTTAAGTTCAGAGGTACATGTGCAGGTTTGTTACATAGGCAAACTTGCGTTGTAGGGGTTTGTTGTATAGATTATTTCATTACCCGGGTATTAATTCTAGTATTCATTAGTTATTTTCTTCTGACCATCTTCCTCCTTCCCCGCTTCAGGCTCTAAAAGATTTCAGTGTGTGTTGTTCCCCTCTAGGTATTCATATGTTGTCATCATTTAGCTCCCACTTATAAGAACATGTGGTATTTGGTTTTCTATTCCTGCATTAGTTTGCTAAGGATAATGATCCCCATCTCCATCCATGTCCCTGCAAAGGACGTAATCTCTTTCTATTTTATGACTGCATAGTATTCCATGGTGTGTATGGTAACACGTTTTCTTTATTCAGTGTATCATTGATGAGCATTTCATGTCTTTGCTGTTGTAATGAACATACACATGCAAGTGTCCTTATAATAGAATGATTTATATTCCTTTGGATATATACCTGGTAATAGGATTGCTGGGTGAAACGGTATTTCTGCAAAAACTCAGTTGATCTGAGTTCACAATATTTGTTCTCCTATATTCTAGTCTCAGAAACAGTATGCTGCTAATTTGCCCATGGATGAGTTGATAAGTCACAAATCCATAACAACTATTTCTCTCACTATTTATATCCAGAAGCAACAAATTCTACTGATACTAATAATAATTTTGGCGCCTATATTCTTCATTATTCTTCTTGATACCTCAGTGTGGATTACAATAATTTTCCTTGCATTGTTATATAAAATAGCATTGAATAGACTAATTTTCTCTGTCTCCTTCCAATAGATTTTCCATGCTACTATGAATAATTTTCCTTAAGTAAAAATAATCATGTCATCCTCCTGGTAAAATATTTCACTGAATATTTACTGATCTTAGATAAAGTGCAAACATTTTAATATGTTATTCAAGGTCTTTCTTTCCTCCTTCCCTTGTTCTCTATATTCTAACAATTTTTCATTCCCAAAACCATGTCCTCCTTCAATTTTGGGTCTGTATGTTTGCCCCTCTCTATCTGGACAATGTGCATCCATTGTTTAAACTTTCTAACTCCTAATTCTTCTACTATTATCACAGTTCTCAGTTATTTGAGGAAGATTTCCTTAAACCCTTAAGATTAGACTGCTTTCCCCCATAAAATGAATAACCACCAAATAATTACATTGCTAATCATAGTGTATTATATATGCCTCATAATTAGTCTCTTTCCTTCCCTAGGCCATAAACACAGTGAGAAGAGAAACAGACATTTTCCTTTTTAGCTGCAGACCTAAACATAGTGCTGGACACAGTAGGCATTTAATTAGCATTTGCTGAATGAAGAGTTGAATAACCTTTTAATTTGCAGTATAATTAATAAACTATATAATTTAATTGTGATTTTAAAATTCCATCATACTAGCTGCAATGAAATTTAATGCATATAATGAAACATAAGATTTCTGTACTTAAGTAGTTCATAGTCTATTTGGCCATAAATGATTCAAACCCCTTAAAGATAATGAACAATAAGCTGTTTACTATTGCCGATATATATTGCAGAGAATAATTCACACAGGAGATCATTGGAGCCACTTACTCTAATAATTCTTAGAAATTCTATTATACCTCTCTCCTGCTAAATCACCATTTCTTGCCTGTAAATAATGCCATTTCTATGATAAACAAGAATAGGCTTATCCAACTTGAAAAATAAACAGGCATTTAAAAAATAAACATATTTATCCTATAACATTTTCGGTTTCAATCATATATTTACAGTTTAATGAAGGAGATGGTGTTCAAAATCTACAATTTAAAACAACATAGATAATTGCATGGCTGAGCAAAATTATAATGTAGTAGAGGCAAGGACTAGCTTGAAACGCTATGATAAGTTTTTATTTATTTGGGAAAATTATAATAATTTATAGAATCAGATAAATAACAAATATAATTCTAATTGTCCAATAATGCCATTTAAACTTAGGGCAGTTTTTTGGAGATCTTCAAGCATATAAAATGTGCAATGACTTTATTACATATTTGGAGTTGATAAGACAGAGATTTTAGAAAAACAGTAAAAACAGGAGAAAATTAAATGCTATTATTTGTGAATAATTTTATTTCATAAATATTTATATGTAGATTAATTTCAGCAAAATCTTATATGGCATTCAGGATTTGCTATGTGCTTTTTGGATATGTTTAAATATAGTGGGGAAAAAGAAATAATAAGGAAATCTTAAAGTCTTCAAGAAATTAAGGTTATTCTCATAATCAACAGGCAATTACAGTTTATAAACCAAAATATTCCTTAAATGAAAAATATGAATTTTGTCACCCCCATATAAATATAGTGAAACATTTCTTTCTTAAGAGTTTTCTAATTAGGTAAGTGTATTTCTTAAGCAAAGATGCATGGAAATAACCAAAGAGACACCTCTCTGCCACTATTGAAACTAGACATAGAAATAGAAATTCCATTTGACCCAGCAATCCCATTACTGGGTATATATCCAAAGGATTACAAATCGTTCTACTATAAGGACACGTGCACACGAATGTTCATTGCAGCACTGTTTACAACAGCAAAGACCTGGAACCAACCCAAATGCCCATCGACGATAGACTGGATAGGGAAAATGTGGCACATATACACCATGGAATATTATGCAGCCATCAAAAACGATGAATTTGGGTCCTTCGTAGGGACATGGATGAACCTGAAAACCATCATTCTCAGCAAACTGACAGAAGAGCAGAAGATCAAACACCGCACAGTCTCACTCATAGGCGGGTGTTGAACAATGAGAACACATGGACACAGGGAGGGGAGCACTACACACTGGGGTCAGTTGGGGGGAAATAGGGGAGGGACGGTGGGGGGTGGGAAGCTGGGGAGAGATAGCAAGGGGAGAAATGCCAGATGTAGGTGATGGGGAGGAAGGCAGCAAATCACACTGCCACGTGTGTTCCTATGCAACAATTTTGCATGTTCTTCACATGTACCCCAAAAGCTAAAATGCAATAAAATAAATAAATGGGAAAAAAAAAAGAAACTAGAGCAATTTGTTTAAATTATTTCAAGGTCAATATTGAGGTTTCTCTTTTATATAAAACAATTCCCAACACATAGCAAGTATCTTTCTTTTAGAATAATATAGAATACATTATTATGCAACTAATATCAATATTTAGAAAATAAAGATATGGGTAATGTCATTCTCCAAGCCTGTCTGTAGGCAATGAGAAAGCCAGAAATTTTCTTCTTAACAACAGACATGAATAAATAGTATTTCCCTAGAAAGCAAAATCAGTGTCTAAGAACTTCCCAAGAACCATGTTACTGGCCAGCGGTGCTGCACATTTAAAACGCAGCTGAGAAAGTTGCAGATCATCCTGATAACACTGCCTGGCGAAGAACAAGTTGGCACTTTGCTACAGATTTCCCTGCCAGCACCTGTTTCTGTTTTACACCTTCATTTGACCCAGGATGGATTCATGTATCCATGATCTAAAACTAAGATCAAATATATTTCTTTAATAATGTCATATTCCAAACACGAAGTCAGATGAAGGAGCTATTGAAGGGCTTGGTTATTCATGTAGGTACCATCATGCAGAAAAATAATGAGTCATATAGTTAAGAGATGTTCCTATCAGAGTATCTTAGATTAATTTAGACAGTTGTCACAGAATGTCATAAAAAATGTTGTCAATCAAACTTAGAATTTTTTTAAGTTTGCCTATATATTGTATATTGGTAAATTAAACTTCTGTTCATATTCCTCGGAATGGTTTCCATGTGATAGATCATTCTGAGTTGTGTTAATTATAATTTATTTAGTGGATTGTTTTCTCTAGGCCTCATCAACCACATTACTCTCATAGGAATTTCATTAGTGATTTAACTTCAAGGGTAGCTTCAGGAGTTACCAACTTTTTTGAGTTTTTTCCTCTCTCTAGTGTCCAATATTACATGCACCCCCAAGTTGGTCCCAGCTATTCCCACTACCATTCTCACTTCAATACATGTCACGTGGTGTTCCTTTTGAGTGAGGGCTGTGCCATTACCACCACCTTAACCCAGACCGTGATCTTCTCTGGGTAGCTGGCAAACTCTGGCTATTCTGCTGCCCTTAGCATTGCTACTCATATCCTGGTGGCTGCTGGGGACTCACGCTGTGGCAATGGTGAGCACATCAACTGCTTTCTTCAGCTAGTCAAGGATCTGATGAAGTCAGGATGTGTATTACTTGCGCCAGAGCTGCTCACCTTTGCACTCTCTTTGGACCTTTCACAGAGGCCAATGAATGCTCTATCAACATATTTGTCTTTCCAAGGTTACTTCACTCTCTGCTCTTCTAAGTAGCTTCTAGATAATGCACTATGACTGTTTACAGTCAAAATTGTAAATGCCATTGGCCATTGGACTACAAATTGTCACTTGCCATAGTACTTATCACTGTGTCCCGTGTTTGCCACCAGGTCTTAGAATATACTAGGCAATCAATAAATATTTGAGGAATTGAAATTAATTTGCTTTGTCTGCTGAGACTTTTAAAGGTGATCAAATGTCTCCCAGCCTTTACGGGATATTGTTTTATAGCGATATCAGAGTTGAAGTGGTTAGTAGGGCAGTCCCTTCACT
The DNA here is from genome assembly GCF_009761245.1 of Sapajus apella. Lineage (NCBI taxonomy): Eukaryota > Metazoa > Chordata > Mammalia > Primates > Cebidae > Sapajus > Sapajus apella. Next base: position 21,452,160 of record NW_022436967.1, on the reverse strand, counting down.
TTACATAGTGCTTTATAATTACCAAGGTTGGAAAAATATGTATTTCCTTGTGACCCGAATGCACTGGTACTAGTTACCTAAGAAACCTTCCCAGAGGTACACAATTGCCTTCCCTTTCCATGATGTTCTGATTTTTCAAACCCCTTTCTCCTTCTCTCCCCCAATCCACATGGTTTTATCAGATATATTGTAGATATTTGAAGCTCAGCTATGCATAAATTTGGGGATGTTTTGAGTATTCTATTGTGTATGTATGAGATAAAGATGTAACATTCAATCACTTTTCAAATTTTAAAAAATATAAAATATTTCCTTTCGTTAACACACAGTAATATTAAAACTTCAGCCTCCAAAATGTAGTGAAGTCTAACATTTTAAGCAGTATTAAAGAATCTTAAAATCCGTTTGAAAATTTTTCTATAGATTAGCATTATTGGCATGGATAATTAAATTGATTGAAAACATCATCAGATTTTCAGAATTGTCATTAGTTCTGTTTAGTCCCAAGGTAATGGTAATTAGAGTGGAAAGACAGAAACTTCACTTAGAAAGAAAAGCTCAGAGCTGCCATTTTCTCAAGATCTAATGAACACCTGGTGCCTTTGTAACCTCCTATAGCATTGGAATCTTGTGAAAAGTAGAGATGGAGCAAAAAACAAAAACATTAGGATCATTTCTTTGTTCAAAAATTCTTAAAATATCTATTGTATGCAGATGTTCCAAAAGCTGTGGGAAAATATGCCAACTCAAGATTTATTTCATATAATTAAAAAATGCTTTTTTCAAATTAGGAAACCATGTCTTGTACTCGTTTCATCAGTGGGCTCATGCAGCGTGGCCTGGATCTTGCAGTTATCCTCCCTCTCCTTTGTGTCATCTCATCTCTTTTTCAATATGAAAATATACAAATGTTCTCTAATGTCTTCCATCCTAAGAACAGTTACAACAAGAAAATGAACTCCTTTAAATCTACACTTAACTTTGTTTAGTACATGAGATAATTAATTACTCTTTTCCATTTCTCAGCTACATTTTCACAGAGACATTTTTTGAGAAAGTATTCATAATACCTTATGGCACACCCTTGTCTCCGATTTTTCCATCAATTCGTTCCAACAAGACTTTCATTCCTGTCACTCCACAGAAACTGACCTCACAGTCTCTCCAGTGACCTACCTGTTTTTAAGTCCAGCCATTCAAAATTTCTAATCATAAGGAATTTGAACTCTCAATAGTAGTGGGCAGTATTTATAGCTTCATGCTCTTAATATACTTTTCCTGTGGGTTCTTTCATAGTGTTTACCTTTGTGTTTTGCCTACCTCACCAGCTGTCACCTACGTTTGGGTTCTGTGAGGCCATATGCCTTTAGTCTTTTGGTGTTTCTACTACTAAATCAGCCATTACTGAAATTCCCTTTGTTGGTGCTTACTTTACTTCTTCATTTCTACATGTAGGAATATTTCAAGGCTAAGCAGTGGACTTTCTTCTTCTCCCTACATATACCCTCTCCTTAGATTACCTTTTTCAAGGCCTCTACTTAAATATTGCATTTATGCTAATGACTCCCAAATTTATATCCTAGCTTTGACCATCCCCTGAGCTCTAAGTGTATATTAGGATGTCTAAAAGACATGACAGATATTACTGACTAAAAAAAAAAAAAATCTCTATTTTCATTCCTACCAAAAAGTGTGTCCCTCTCTCATTATTTTCTGTGCCTTTTCAAATAGCATTATTCCCCTTGGTTTTCAGCATTACGAAATCTCTTTAAGGATGTGGAACAACCTGTATATATTTAATTCATGTGTAACGTTCAAAATGGCATTCTGATTCATACAATGAGGATTATAATAGTAGCTTCATATTTAGAAGACATATTAACTTAATTCTTAAAAAAAGGACTCAAGTTTCAAAACATTGAAAGCACAAATGTTATTAGGATGCCACACATGACATGTAGCCATTTCTAAATAAACACCTAGTGTAGTCTGCCCCCAAATTATAAAGTAAATAACCAGTTGATGCATTTTTTATTGAGTGCTTCCACTGGACTAGACTTGTGCTACATGCTGTTTTTACCTTAGTGATTTAAAGAGGCATGACTTCAGCCCTGAAGTGGACACAGGAGATAGGCAATAAACAAGTAATAAATTAACAATTACTACTTAAAATTGGAAAGGGTGATAGATTTAAGGAAAGTCAATATTTAAAATAAAAAGGAAAGATTTTCCAAGTTTTTTTTTTTGTTTGTTTGTTTCAACTCAGTTCAGTGAATTCCGAGAAACTAAGATATATAGACACTGTGCAAGGTAATGAGAATACAATGATGTACAATATAGATTATCTGACACCAAGAGGATAATAGTCTACTATCCAAAACAATTAAAGTGATGGTTGATGCTCTTTGATTTTCATAAATAAATGCTTAATTGACTTACTTAGTCTGAAATTCAATTTTGAATATCAGAATTTAATTTTTATTCTTACGGTAATTTACCTAGACCAAAGATACGTACCTTTGTCACTTTAATGGCATATAACCAAATATATTAAGTATAACACCTGCTTTGGAATTCATGGTGTCATTGTTTTTTTCTGTAATTATGTAACAAAAGTAGTCCGTAGTTACTATGAATTTAATAACTCTTTAAAATAAGTGTTTAGTTACTCAGAGATAATTTCTGTACATTTTAATTATACTCATATATGTATTTGTAATGTCCATTATTTAGTCTTTGAAAACTCATATACTGGAAAATAGATTCACTATACTTGAATTTTCTATTGCCTCCCACCTGGACATGACAGAAAAATCAATGCCATACATTTGTACAATTCGTGAAAATCTTCATGGGAAGAAGAGATTAATAGATGAGGCACAGAGGATTTTTAGAGCTAATGACTTCCAATGATCTGTAATAGTAGTTACATGTCATTATGCATTTGTGAAATTCCATAGAATGTACAATACATGTAAGCCCTAGTGTAAATTATGGACATTGGTTGGTAATGATGGGTTGATAATGATGGTTCACCAATTGCAATAAATGTGCCACTCTGAAGTGGAATGTTGATAGTGAGGAAAGCACTCTGTGTGAGGTCAGGTATGTGTGAGGTATTAGAGCTGTATATTTTGGACTCAATTTTGCTGTGAACTTAACGCTACCCTAAAAAACAAAATCCATTAAAATTAAACAAATAAATATATAGGAGAAAACCTGTAAATGTGTGTACATATGTGGATATATATATTTATGCATCAGCAGAGACACATAAATATGTTAAATTGTATATTAAGTAAGACTATACACACATTTGTGGTACAAATATAAATATAGTAACATGTTTGTATAAATACACAGGCACAAAGAAACTTATGACATGGTATCTGTACATATTATTAATCCTCACAGCAGATTTTGAGATATGTATCTTTATCACTTTAATGGCATATAATCCAAGACAGAATGTTGAAGTCTCTTCCAAAGTTTGTCTAGCTCTAAGGGCCACAGCAGAGCCTTGCCCCTAACCTCTGTTATTGCCATTATTTGTAACCACCTTATTACCTTCCTCTTCTCAATTTATATCACAATACCTGAAAACTTTTTTTTTTTTTAGACAGAGTCTCGCTCTGCCGCCTAGGCTGGAGTGCAGTGGCACGATCTAGGCTCACTGCAACCTCTGCCTCCCAGATTCAAGCGATTCTCCTGCCTCAGCCTCCTTGGTGTGCCACCAAGCCCAGCTAATTTTTTTTTTTATTTTTAGTAGAGACGGGGTTTCAGCATGTTGGTCAGGCTACTCTCAAACTCCTGACCTGATGATCCTCCTGCCTCAGCTTCCCAAAGTGCTGGGATTACAGGCATGAGCCAACGTGCCTGACCATAAAAACATCTTTTTAGAACTGTCTTAGAGCTTACAAGTTATATTTCAATATTTGTGGTGAGGACTTTGACAACCTTATATTTATTGGTTGTTCTTATTTGAAGACTGAGTTCAGAAGACAGCTGCTTTTCTGTAGTTAAAGCAATAAGGGCATTAAAAGAATGAGATATTACACTTATTTTGGGATGTAAACATTTTTCAATGTGTGATGGCTTAGGAGAAATCCTAGGTAGGCAATGATCTATAGGTAGGTAAATGACCTATATTTTTGCAAACTTTCCTCAAGCCATGTGATTCTGCAATGTTGACATGATTTGATTTGGTGAATGATGCTGGTAGTGTTGAAATTGAGCCTTTTCTTACATCTAACTTACAGAGTTAACTTGCGCTTTGTTTAAAATTGATATTTTTCCTGATTCATTGAGTAACCACATCCCTCAACAGTGACATTTCTAAGCTGGCTATAGGATATACATATCATTACTGTGAATTTAATTTAATCATTTTCATTTTTAAATTAAAGTGAACCTTTACCACTGTCTTTTTCTCACAAGTGTCTACTGGAATGGTCAGTTTACACATTAATGTATGTATTTTTAGAGTTTAAAATGAAAAATTTAGCTGACATAATGCTGCAACACAAAATGCAAGGACACCTGTCAGGAAAAAGGAAAACCCAGATGAATGACCTCAGGAGCAGATTTCTTAATGTTTGGTTTATTTCACATTTATTTAATACTTAAAACTGCCAGAATGGGTGCAGGGCCTAAAAAGAACTTGGTAATAGGGATTTAGATAGAAAATTTTGACAGTTACATGACTGTATAAGGAAGTTCCAGTTCAATGTTTTGGAAATGTATAATTTTTGCATGAAAGATGTAGGACTTTTTTTTCTACATAATCAGCAGGTACCACTCTGCCTTATTTAGTGGGTAGTTTCTCACAGAAGGTAAATTTGATTGAAAGATGACAGTGATTTTCTTCTCTATTTCCAGAGAAATTCCTACCAGTTTTTAACTGATTAACCTGTTTTTGATAGTTAATCAGTTACTTGAGCTTTCACAAAGTTAGCAAATGCCTGCTTTAATAATGCCTCAAATCATAATGAAAATTTATTTCCATGTGGTCCATCTTGACACAGACCAAATCATCCCACTGAGATGTATCATAACATAAAGAAGCCTAAAATTTGTTTGTCCTTCACAAGATATGTAGGTTGCATGACACACTCATACTATTTGTTTTTTTTAAAAGTGGGATACACTATTAAATAAATGCTACTGAATTATCTGGTCAGATGGTTTGATGTTAGTAAGAAGTTAATTACCTCTGTATACTCACCAACACTGTCTATTGTGTCCAGATTACAAAGGTCTGCTAACCCTGTGGAGGGCATTCTCTGCCACAGTGCAAAGGCCCGAGTACTAGCCTATTCCATATGCCGCATTCCCAAGCATGGCTTTCCACAAGAACTTACTCTAACAAACTGTTCCAATATGACACGTCCTGCATAAAGCATTGGTAAAAAGTATTTTGTTACTCTTTACAAATTATTCTCGCTTAGTCCAATTGAGTGAGAACTTAAACTTTACCTTTATTTTTCCAACTTAAAAGAATATCAGAATATTTTATGTCTTCAAACAAGCTTTAAAAAATTATTAATAACTCTAATCTTCTGGAATCTGTTCCAAGTTAATATTGTATTAGGTATGCATGATTCTGCTCCAGATAAACAAATATTGATGAAACAGAAATGAAAAAGTTTTTTATAAGTTCATTTTTTTCTTATTGAAATAAATAAATAGTTACCAGTAAGAGATTAATGAGGCCTAAAACTTTTTTGTCCTTTAAAAGATATGTAGGTTGCATGACCCATTGATACTATTTGTTTAAAAACAAATGCTATACACTGTTAATTAAATGCTGGCAGAATCATTTTTTTAAAAATAAACATATACTTTTACCCCATGCTGGAAAACCTATACTTGTAGATTTATTTAAAGTATAAAGCTTGATAAACCTTGAAGCGAATAAATCAGAAAGTCTTTAAATACAAATATTAGAAATGGCTTTAGGATTTCTGCAGTTTTGGTGGGTGGAAGGGTGCTTAATCAGTTATTTGAGCCTTCACAGGGTTAACTAATGCCGCTTTAATAACTCAAATCAAAATGAAAATTTATGTTTTCATGTGGAACATTTTAACACAGATCAAATCATCACACTGGGATTTATCATAGCATGAATGTTTTGTGAACAAATTTTTATAAATACCTAATTTGTATTGTGCTAAATTTTATTTGCAATGTTGCTTTCATAATTTATTTGTCACATATTGATTTTCTGACAATATTTATTGCGTAGGAATACCATTATGAGTAGCTGAGATGTAGCCAGCATCTATCCCTCTTCTCTTCTCAATAACCTTCCTTCCTCTTGTGAACTCATATCTTAAGCACACACAAAAAAATGGGCTTTGTCTTTTTCCACAGGTGAAGGATTAAATCTAACTTACGTCAATCAGCCCAGTATACTCCTTTATCAAATGACTTTACTAAGGTTAACTCCCAGTGTACTGGGAATTTTAGAAATTAGGCTTTTTCTCTTCCTCTTCATCACAGGGTTGAAGAAGTTAAACCCAGAATAGTTTTTGTTATTTGCTGCCATACAAAATGTAAAGCTAAGTGGTTAGAGCCAAGTAATATCCTAGGGAAATTGAGCCAAATACCAATCACATTTATTGCCAAGCCAAATTTAACTCTTGGCACTGTTAATCATGTCAGATAATAATTTTTCTGGAATTTATTTTTCCAGGTTGAGTCAGATCTGCACTTATTTGTAAAGAAGTATACAACATATAGGACTTTTGTTACCAGGAGTGGGGTTACAGGTAATGGGCTAGAATGGTTTAAAAGAAAGAACTCTCTGTCATACAAAAAGGTAAAAATCTTTGTTTTACAGTTGCATAACAGTTGCTTTACTTTGGACCTCACAACATGTGCTACCAATATTGTTCAGTAATTGAAAAAAAAAATAGGTAAGATGATGGATTCTATACTAAGAAATGATGAAATGTTTCTTTGATATTTGCCTCTGAAAGCAGACAGAAAAGAATGTTTTGCCAAGAGTGGCTCTTCTGTGATCTGTAATAAAAGTATGTTAAACTTAATTTTGAGGGCCCTTCATGTTTGGGAGAGTTGAATTACATAAAACAAACCAAAGAGAGGGCTGGCTATAAAGTATTTAGAGATAAGAGACATAGTAGGGGAAATTATAAAGGAATAGGAAATTATCAAGGAAAAGACAAAGGAATAGGAAATGTATGGCCTTCCCCTAGCATACTGTAAAGTATAATTTTTCTTATTGAAAAAGTATAGAGACATATCATGGAAATAAAACTGAAATAAGGATTGAGAGGCAATAAGTATAAATACCCACTAATTCTCATTGTTTCTACTGGCTTCTGCAAAGATACAGATTATACATATGTATGTGTGTAAAAATCTTCAAAATATGTCTTAAATTTTTTCTCAACTAAAGATGAAAACAAAATAAATAACTTATTTTTCAAAACACTTTCATATGACTATCTAATTTTCATGTTTTCCAAATGTAATTAGCTGACATTCTTTTTATACGCATGCCAAGTATTATCTTTCAACATGGTATACAAACAATATTTTTCTAAGATGTTATGGTTACTGATCTTAGGAGGCCTCACTAAGAATCATTTTTAATAAAGAAATATAAAAAAAAACTAAGTCCAATTTCCTTTTTAAAGTAATATTTAATTTCATTAATTCCCATTTACAAGTGGAATGGATGGGAATGGGTTTAACTCTTCACAATATTTTTATGTTAATGAATGATATTTTGATGCAATATATATGGCAATAAACCTCCATATGTGTTACCCATTAGTACCGTATTTTTCAAAAATGGAGATATAGCACTAATAATCACTACTTGTAAAATGAAGAACATTATTATTTTGGTGATTTTACCTATCTTGACTGAGTTGTAAATTCTTAAAAAATAAATTCTAAAATTAGAGAATACTGATTTGATTTCCACCTTTTTAGTAGGTTTATTTTACCCCAAAGCAAACATTAAACCCATAACCTTGCTAGGACAGGTATTATGAAAGATTGGTGGGAGTAAGAAATAGTATCACTGATAGGCAATATTGTGTGATTATCTCTGCAAATCATTAGGAAAATGTTGAAAGGTTAAAAATCAAAACAAATTATAGTGGCGGTCCCCAAAACTATTTCAACATTATTTTGACGATGTGTACTTTAGTCTCAACCAAAATCTTTTTTTTTCCCATTCATAATAATCTCCCTCCCCTCAAATGTTCTTAAAAAATGCATGAAACAGTTCGATAGCAAAAATTAAAGAGCACAAACTATTCTCAAAAACAGAAAAATCTCTAGTGCAGAAAGAAATCTCAAAGAGCAGATTCCTTTGCAGTCATTAATCAATGAGCTTGCAAATATTATGAAGATTTCTCTTTCCTCTTTGGTGGACAGTCTACTCTATTCGAAGTTTCCACTCCCACTCCATTTTCTGTTCTTTTTTTAGAAGACCTTGACCGTTTCTTCTTCATACATGAGACCTGAATATTAGAATCCTCTATCCACCGCTGAAGCCAGAGAGTAATTAAGTTCCATGTTATGTAGGCTTGGATAGTGCAACTGGAGGACAGAACAGCAATTTTAGCTGCCAACACATTTACATTTCCAGTAATGGCATCAGGATTCTGATTCTGCGATCCAACTAGGTGAAACCCAACAGTGACTACAGAAACAATTAAAGTCACAAGTCTACCCAAGATAAACACGATGGCCCACAGAGATATGCCTTTCTGGTACTTTTCATCACTGAAGTAAAACAGGCCGCACATGTGGGAAAGTAATTCAACAAAATAATGCAGTACCAAAAGAAGAAGTCCCAAATGATTCAAGTACAAGAGATAAGCTCCAGTAATGTGAAAGAGATGAAGACCAATGTAGACAACTTGACGAGGGATGTCTTGTTTTTTGGTTTTCTGGAAGTAGAGTTCAGGAAAAGCATGAAACCAGTAAGCCAACTGGGATATGTAGAAAAACTTCATTTGAAATGTCATCATGCTATGGGGATGAGCCCTCCATATGAGAGTTGGGTCTGACAGGCAGTTTTCAGAGATTAAAATGAATGTGCCCCAAATACAAGAAAAAAAGTAGAACACACCAAACTGACCAGATTCGTTAAACTTGTTTTGTTTCGCTTTGGTGAACTGCATTCTCCTGTTAATTTTATCCAACACATACTCCTGAATTGTGGCATGAATAATGATTGCCACCAGCATGTAGAAGAAAACCGTGGCCAAATCTTTGACACCATAATAATAAAGGGACCTTGACCCCGTGGCTTGTTCCTCTGCTGCAGGGACGGCGACACTGTGCTGAAGAGTGAGAAACACGATGGATGCTTCTGCTGTTCCCTCGAACACAAGCCCCAGCAGGAAGAACATCCCCACGCAGGAGACGATGTCCGCATGATTCTGCAGGATGAATTCCTGACTCAGAACGGGGGGGTTCCTGGTTCCCTTCTTACGGAGCCCCATGGTGGCGCTTCCCGGATACTCACCGGCGAGCCGCAGCCGCCTCCCCCTGGCTGCTCCTTACAGCGGCGCCGCCACGGTAGCGGCTCCGGGGACTCCACTTCCCATTCCGAAGTCAGTCCGGGGTCGCTGCGGCCGCCCAGAAAATAATAAATCAAAGGCGAGGAACGAGCGGAGCTGAGCATGCGCACCAGGGGGACCGCGGAGGCAGGGAAGGAAATCGAGCGCCGCGCCCCTACCCGGCGCCAGGCCGGGGGTTGCGAGCGTTGATCTTCAACGTAGATCATCGCTTCTTCAAACTCGCTGCCACCGCCAAGATGCTCCTGAATTCTTTTCTCAGTAGCATCTTCATTAGTAATCATGATATACACCTATAGAGCTCTGGATATTCTTCAGATCATTAATTATAACAACAAAAGCATAATAATAACAGCAAACTCTCAGTGCTACTTGTCAGTTGTGCTAAGCATTTTATTTATATTTATGAATTTAACTTTCCGGAAACATCCAGTGAGGTAGATACTGTAATGATCTCCCCTCCTCCATCCCTTTTCAAGAGACAAAACACTGAGGCACAGAGAGTTTGAATAATATGGCCAGGATCACATCCCTAGTAAATGTTAGAGCAAAGATTTAAATCTAGCCTGGCTCCAGAGCGCGTGCTTTTCGCTATTGGGCTGTATTGCCTCTTATTGTAAATCAATTATACCTGGAAATATTTACTAGGTCAGCAGTATAGCATATTAAAAATAGTTCCTCTATTGGCGATAATAATAATAATAATAACAATAATGGTTGTAAATACATCTTCTAGCCAGTATTTTAAAAGACTGGCAGTTAGAAGGAGAGAAGTATTAATTCATAGAAAGGTCTTCTGGCTACAAATCTCAAAACCGAATTGCTTCATTATAACAGATAAGAATCTCATGTCATTTGTGTAGGTTTTGCATGTATAATTTTGATAAAATTTACGTTTCAAAAACAGCTTCTTCCTAGCGCTAATATCTTTCTCAATACAAATTTCATGTCAGTCTTCAAATTTGTCCTTCAATGCAGAGCAGTTTTCTTGTTTCTTCAGTGTCTCCAGAGATTACAGCCATTTCTGATAGACTTAAGATTTGAAGTTTATAATACACATTTTAGATGAAAAATCGCCACAGGATTTAAAGAATAAAGCATGGAGTATATATTTCGGCCGCTCAACTGCCTTTTATAATTGTTTATCTGCATCCCATGCACTGATAATAGATGCAAACCAAGTTGTGTCATTACTTTTATGGTGTTGAGAAAGTTATCTGATTGATGGACAGTGCTCCTGTATTTCCTATAACAGCCAAAATATTGCATATAACATTTGTTGTGGAAAGTGTTCCTGAGCTAACGAAAGTACCCACATGTTTTTCCACTGCAAGAATTCAGTATATCTTGAAGGATTCCTCATTGAAGTACATTTTTGAGGGCTCTCTGTAGCCTTTGTTTGTTTTCCTAGTTGTTTCTCAGTTCTTGGCTCTGAACTAAATCATGGAAGAGAAGAGATCCAAAAATTAGGGCACCAAGAAGTTTAAAAAAAAAAATCAAACTTGTTGATAGCTGTCCTTAGAAACCAGTCAAACACAAGAACAGTGCCTTGAGGGGACTGTCAATACTTTATTCAATAAAGTAAATATTTATCTTTATGAGACCAATTGTAATTTTAAATATAGAATTCATCATAGGCATATACAGTATGACTATGATCATTTTGCGGCACACTAATTAAATATAAAAATTACTTGTGTAAATTCTAAATTTAGATTTTGTATTTGGCATACGGGCCTCCCAACATTGCTTGTACAAACAGGCAGATTTTGACCTAAGAAAAAGTTACACATCAAAGTGGACAATGCACATATTTGTGTATACATGTTAAATATTTTACTATTAAGGGAAAAAAGACATTCTGGGCTACTTTAAAATTATCTCTTGACTCTAAAAAAGAACAATTAAGCTTTTTTTGCTCTTTGTACTTGCTTTTCATGTAGCGGTACTTTCTTCAGCATATCCTCTCTCCTTTTCTTGAGCTTGTAACACCAAATGACACCCTGTATTGTAAAACTTTAATTTTAATTTACATTTAATGCACTCTAGTGTTTTCATATTTAGAATTTCATATTTAGATTTCACCCAAATATTTAGATTTCACCAAATGTTTAGATTTCATAAAACATAAAATGTCAAATTAATGGAATATATAATGGTATTTCAGTAATATTATATGATATTTGATTCCCTTCGTTTTACTGAAATTTTTATTTAACAAAGAATAAATTATATATAGGAACATTTTCAAAAATTATAACACTGCTATGATAATTAAATCATATCATGTATTTTGTAAGGATTTTCCTTTATGCACAGCCCTATGTCCATGGTACAGATAATTATTAAATTTCAATTGGAGACTTCTACTTCCATCTATGAGGTAACTGTGTTTGAACTTTCACTCCTGTTGTAAATAACTTCAATGCTGTATAAAATATATGAAATAACTTTTTCAAATATTGCAAAACACACAGCATAGGACTATGATCTGCGAGAGAAGAGAGAAAAAAGTGGCGAGTCCTGTAACTATCCTGATATTCTCCTAGAACCATTTTCCAAACCAGTCTGCAGGAAGGGAAAACCGGAGCTCCATGTTTTTGCTGAATTGAGGAAGGAAATTAGGAAAATCTGAGGTCCCTGAAATTTGCTGGACAGAGTACTGGTGCAGAGAAAGGAGGAAAAGAGCTCCAGAAATTTACATAAATGTTCCCAAGATTCTGCTACTAATATTAAGTCCTGCATGTACAGGGTTAAAATGCATAATGCCAAGTGAAAAATAATGGAGGAAATGTGAATTGAAATTTCCCAAGACTTCACATAGGACTAGGAGACTTTCAAGATTGGAACAGCCAGAAAGTAGAATCCTCATTGAACACTTGTTACATTCACACAAGATCCAAAAAAAGCTACACTGTTTTAAGTAAGTCTAAACTTGCCCTAAGGAAAAAGTTAATTCATGCTTCCACTCAAAGTTTATAAGAAGCCTGGAAATGAGTAAGGTACTCTAGACTGTCTAACAGAATGCCTACTTGTGGCCACTGGTTAGATTGGCATTATCAGGAAAGAGTGGCTTAATGCTTCCAAAGTGAGATTTCTAGCAAACAAGACAGAAACTTCATGGCCTTTTATGACCTAGTATTAGAAGTCATATTTTATAATTTCCATTATCAAGGTATGCACAAGCCTGTTTAACCTCAAGGTGGGGTGAGGATGGAGGGGAGGGTGTGGACCATACACAACACTTCTTAATGAGAAATGTACCTGGTATTTGCTAAATTTTTAAATAGCTGCATCCTTTCCACTGGCAATAAATTTTGTTTGCTCTGACATGAAATACACACTATATCTTCCCAATGCAAACAAGATTCTCATGGCAGTCTAGCATCAGGTTCAGGATTGTTACATAGGATATTTTTGTAAGCTAAATTAGATCCAGGAGCTGAAAAAGGAAAGTGCTATACTTTGTTGCAGTTACTTGTGGTCTGAAGAATTGTGAACTAAAAATACAAGGTTCCTGGCTCCCACATACCCAAATCATAGAAAACATGCAACAGACACATTCATCTAGGAGTGAGAAAATGGTACGCACACAGTAATCAATAATCCGTAATAACTATAGGGTACATCTAGATAAAGTCCCTAGATTTTGGTTTGAGTATTCCTTTCTAGGAAATGGTGGAATATTTTTTCCCTAAAACATGGATTAAATATTATGTTGATTTGTTTCTGTTTGGTTTGTATGTTTTAAAAGATAAAAGACACTAGAAGCCAAATAGTGTTAATACTGTTAATCTTTGTCCTTGTCATATAATAGTCATTGATTATATAATTAATTATGGAATATTAATTACACAATAATACTTCAAGGAATTAGCATTGCATAAACAAGTTTACAGGTGGAATCAACAGAAGAACATATGAATCAGTTTCTGATTATCTTCAATCTTTGCTTGGTCTCATGTATTCAGACAATTGCCAGGCATTGGTCAAATTGCCTATTTAAAATGCTACATTGATTTTGTTATAAGAAACATTTGATTTAAAAATATCAATAAAATGTCTTATTGTATTTTGGTACTGTATTTCAAATAGGTGTTAATGAGTTTTTGCTGTTAGCTATGCAATACAACGTTTTGATGACTGCATTTTGTAACTCAACATTATTATTTATATGATTAGCTTAGCTATAAAAAGCTATTTTAATTACTTATGTGTCTTTTTAAATAATTACCTTAAAGATATAAACTGACATTGATTCTGATTTCGCTAAAATAGTAAAGTACATTAGAAATTTTAACATATAGATGTAGCCCCACTTTTCAATATTTTTATATCTAAGAATGATATATATATATATACCTCTATAATACCAACTTTTTAATAACTTTAATTTGGATTATTCAAACAATCGAATTGGACATTAATATTCTAGAATTCAATTGCATTTGAAGAAGCAAAAAATGTTGAAACAGAACTACTTCAAAATATCAGAACCAAGTCTGATTTTTAAATCAATGTTTATGATTAGCACTTATAATTGAATGAGATCACCAAATGCTTAGCTCCATTAAGCAAAAAAGTACAGTTTATCTTGTGCATTAAATTACAAATTTTGGGGGGATTTGATCAACTTAAAGTTTTAAATAATTTAATTACAAATATATGTATTATTTTAAAGTCATTTTTATAATTGATAAGACATGTTAAAACATGAGCTTTCAGAAAAACACACACTATGTAATATGGCTAAATATTTAATGTAATAAGGAAAATTCAACATAATATTTACAGCTTTTAGAATGTTTATTTGCCCATGGATTTATTAGTAATCTACCAAGAAAAAATATGAATAAACGGATAAACTCTTGGAACAGGTTAATAGTGTCAGTCGACCACTAAACTGTAAGAATTGATAAAAATTAAAATCAATATTTAGTAATTTATTTTTTCAATTGCTCCTTTTATGTGTAAAAATAAACCTTATACTCATCCTCATGGAGCTTACATAACAATCAGAAAGAATTAGAGGACACAAACCTTACGAATAAATGTGTTTGCAAATAGCCATGGAAAATTGCTGTGAAGAAAAGGTGGATAAGAAGATGAAGCATGAATGATAATAAGTATTTTAGGTAGAGTGGGCAGGGAGAGCCGCTCTAAATAGGTGATGTTTTAATAGAGATGCACATGAATTTAGAAAAACTATAAATGTCGGGAGGAAAACATCCTAGGAAGTAGCTAGTTCAAATGTTAGAAGGCAAGAGCAAGAATGATTGTTCCAAGAACAGCAAAGTGTCCAGGATGACAAGAGCGTAGTAAGGGAGTGAGATGTTTGTTAAAGGAACAAAGATCATTAGGGGGCAATTCTTATAATGCCTGTAGGAGATGGTTAAGGCATTTTAAGTTTGATCTAAGGTCTGAACATTTTAAGCATTGCTTTAATGGATTACTTCAGCTTTTGCAAGATATACTATTTGTGGAAGGTGCAAAAGTACTAAAAGGCCATTGTATATATTGTAATTTAAAATATTACATTGAACTGTTGCATTTTTTGTTCTAATTTTTTAAAACAATCCCTCTCTCTCTTTATCTATAATGTTGCTTTGGTTGCTGCCTGCGAAGTAACCGATGAGGAATATTCCAATGATTTTACTGCTCTTCCAAAAATGTCTTTACCCATTTCAGTTGTATAATACATATGGCATGACATATGACAGAAAAACCACCTTATACAATTTTTGTACATGTGAAAAACAATGCTGCTGCTATATTATGTGTTTCTATTTGGTGTCTGGTAGGAATGTTAAATTGACTTGTAGGCTTGATGATGCCTTCAAAACATCTACTTCTTCCTTGCTGGAATCACTGACTCCTCAGTGAGTTCTATGGAATTTCAAATTTTTCTTAAATCTCTAAGGGTGTATATATACACTTATACTGAAAAATGAGAGAAGGCATGGGGAGAAATGCCAGATATAGGTGATGGAGAGGAAGGCAGCAAATCACACTGCTATGTGTGTACCTATGCAACAATCTTGCATGTTCTTCATATGTACCCCAAAACCTAAAATGCAATAAAAAAGAAAGTCATATGAAAAATAAATAAAATATCATTTTAGCATTTTTGTTAATGTCATTATATATCAATGCTAATATAGGTGTAAACATCAATAGTATCTTACCTCTTTTATCAACTTACTGACCAAAGCAATTTAACTTTAATAAACTACACATACATAAAAATTATCTTAATTCTCATTGGATATGCTGGAATTCCCTAGTTTTGCAGAGCAATAAAGATTCTTCTTGTTATTTGAATCCTTGACAGATTTTCCCTCAGGTGTGATGATGCAGACCTACCTAAAAGTCATTCAACACTACAGCTATTTTAGTGTTTTTCTAAAGGTGAACTTACACTGAAATTTTTTCTTTTAATATGCTTGCGTTTTAATCTTTGAAACCATGCTCCAAAACATATACTGAGAGACTAACAATCCTTATACATAGCTAGTTTATATGATTCATTTAGATAGTCTGGAAATAAAGCATGTAATTACCTTTATTTAATTGCTTGAAAATGAATAATAAGTATTAGAAATATCAAAATTTAAATTATAACCTCCCAAATATTTTTGGCATGCTTTAAACAGATGAGCATTTTATACTGATACTGTCCTTTATCTTAATGTTAAAGACCTTTATCACTGGCTGGATGCAGTAGCTCACATGTGTAATACCAGCGTTTTAGGAGATTAAGACGTGAGGAACGCTTGAGGCCAGGAGTTCGACACTAGCAAGGCAAGAAAGCAAGCCCGCCTCACTATAAAAAATAAACTTTTAACAAAACCTTTATTTTTCAGTGGGAAGCTTATTATTTTCAGCTTTTCAATTCTTTTGTTTAACACTTCTGGACTATTACTGAATTTCCTCATCTACAAACTCTTCTGTATGATGCAATAAAAACTCATTTAGGAAAAGTCTTCTCATGCAAATTTCCCAAGGCAAGGAAGATTACCAAATGGATTATCAATGAACTTCAGTGGAAATAAATGTTAAACCTGATATATTCTTGGATTTTGAAAATGTATTAAGCTATGAAATAAAATTGAATCCTGTCTAAAAACACATAGCAGAATTGACTACATGTAATCTCTTTACACAAAATTCTCAATTGTATTTTTTCAAGATTTAGATGACATAGTTTTATGTGCTAGTTCTGTCTTTTAACAGGCAAGCAGGAAATTTTCAAGTTAAACCATTCTCCACCAAGCCTTAGGGAATTATCTATACATTTGCTATAAACAGAAGGGAATGGGAGTTAGCAATAATTAAGAGCTTACTCTGCCTGCTACTCTGTTCTGATGTTAAAAAAAAAAAAAAATAAAAAAAAAAAAAAAAAAGAGAGAGCGGGGGGGGGGGTGTGTGTGTGTGTGTGTGTGTGTGCGTGTGCGTGTGTGTGTATGTGTATATATATATATGTTTATATATATATATATATATATATATATATATATACACACACACACATATATGAAGCCATTTAATTCCCATGACAATTTTTGAGGTCGCAATTATTTCCTCCACTTTTTAAAAAATGATGAAACTGTGGCCCATTGAGGATAGCAAATAGCCAGGGTAAAAAAGTAGATAGCAAAGCAGGAGCCCCACTTGATCTGCTCAAATGAGGATGGAGCATATTGTTGCTACAAATCAGTCAGCCAAATGTGACTTTGAAAAGGGTATCACGTGGGAAAGGGCAGGTAATAGGATGTCATTGGTTAAGGCTGCTTAGAAATAAGAGGCTTCAGAGTTTCTGGGGAGATGGTAGAGGCACTCATCTCCTAGATCACTTGGAGCCAAAACAAGACTGTGGGCAGAGAGGGATCTTCTCCTTGACACCTTCTCTGTGTAATATAAACCTGAAGGCAAAGACAGAGAGAGGAGAGTGCAGAGAAGGCTGATTTCCTTTGAGCTCTGGTACCAAATGGCTGAGATGGAGCCATGACTCTGAACACAGCAGGGAGAACTTATGCATCTTGATTGGAAATGAAACCTGCATTATACCATAGTACCAACCAACTTATTAAAATAATCCTGAATAAGTTTATCTCTTGGATAATTATCTGTATGATGGTAAAATGCTTTTCATATCAAAAAAATGATATTTTCTATAAGTTTAAGCTTTTCAGCAATTAATAATTTTTAGAATAGATTGTTGACAGAGTCTGGTTATAGTTGTATTTCCTCAAAATTAACAACTGAAATGAATCTCAGTTTTATTCATCTTAGCAGCCCTATTGCATAGAATAGTGCCTGGCACAAGTTCCTTAGTGCATGTTGTTGAGTAAATGATATATGATAGATGTGTCTAAGAATGATATACCTGACTTTATAATAAAAATCTCTGAATAAATAAACATAATTAATTGGCATCACATTCATTACCAAAACAAGGACAACAGAATATGCTAGTCAGTACAATTTTAGTAGTACTGTTATAAATTGGGTGGAATATTAGATAGAGGAACTTATGAGTAAAACTTTTGCTTAGTATGCAAATCTTCTCCATAGCCCCTGCTATATAGGCAGTGAAGCTTTGAGTTACTTCTCATTGGGGGAAATAATTACTGAACTAGGTCATTACCTTTTACATCTAGTGATTTTGAAGCTTTCTCACACTGTGTCAAAATTATCCTCTGAAAATACATATTTTAAATGTATTTTAGCCCATATTAATATGTATTTTAGTAAAAAATTAATAACATAATTACATTTGAATCATTTGAATACTTCTTTGTTATTATAAATAAATATTTCCCTAAAACATTTGTATCTTGTTCTTAGTTCATCTTTTGCTCACAACTGCCATGTATTTTTATGTTCACTGTAGAAAGTTATAGTCATAAACTAGAAAATATCTTAAAAGTTGTCAAGTACCCTACAGAGATAAACACTAATAAAATTCACACATATTATATACATAATATATTAATAGGCATAATTAAAGATGAAATTTGAATCTTTTAAAATCTGCTTCTTAACATTAATATTGTAAAATAAACATTTTTCCATGTTATGTTTTAACATACACACTTTTAATAATGGAAAATACCTATAATATGAACGTACAATTTTTATAATATCTAACATTTGTTTCCTTGTTTTCTATTATAATGAGCTATAATGCAAAACTCTGCATAAAAATTTCCTACATTAATGATTGCTTTTCTTTTAAATGTTTATAAAATATTTCTATCCTGCAAAAAATTAGAGAGAATAACTTGCTAAGGTTTGAATGTTCGTGTTCCTCTGAAATTTATGCAGAAATGTCATTTCCATTGTGGGATGGTATTAAGAAGTGAGGTCTTTTGGATAATAATTAAGTCTGAGGGCTTTGCTCTTGTGAGTGGGATTGGGAGCTGTCTGATCCTTCTGTCCCTTCAACTATGAGAGGCTATATGCTTTTGCCCACCAAGGGACACAGTGACAAGGCTCTATCTTGAAAGAAAAGAACAAGCCTTTACCAGACACTACATTTGCTGGCACCTTGACCTTGGACTTCCCAGCCTCCAGAACTATGATAAATAAGTGTTCATTATTTATTAATTATCCAGTTTAAGGTATTTTGTTTTAATAACAGGAATGGACTAAGGCAATATATAATAAACACTTATGTTCCCAACTCACAGATTAATTTTTTTAACATTCTGATATGTATTTGTGATCATTTGTTTGAGGAGTTTAAATCATTCCTGACATAATCATTAAATAGTGTTTTTGATATTTTTAAGTGTCACATATATAATATGCTATACGTTATTTTATGATTTATTTTTTCTCAACATTTATTTATAGAAATAAAAATACGTCAGTTCATTCTCATTTTAAGCTACTAACTGAAATATATGGTATATATAATTACTTCAAGTCCAAGAATTGACAGCAGTTTTCAAAAAATCACTTTACTGTATCGTTTGGGTACAGTCAGCCAACAGATGTATGTGGGCGAGAAGGAATCACTCCTCTCAGCATATTGTAGTAGTCAGACATGGTGACAGACAAATATAGAAGTGCCCAGAAGTATCCAACATCCAGCTTTTCTTTCTCATTACTATTACAACCAACCAATAGCATTTTTGAGCCAACTCTAAAGCATTTCACTGCAATTTTCTTATTAATGACAGCACCCACATACCTCCCAATGAGCTCTCTCTTTGTTGCTTTTTGGTAGTCAGACATAAAGACATAAAAACAAACAAAAGTCTGGAGTTTTCCTATAAATAGTTTCAATCAACCATCTTTTATTTTATTTTATATTATTTTATTTTATTTTATTTATTTTTTAAGACAGAGTTTCAGTCTGTTGCCCAGGATGGAGTGCAATGGCACGATCTTGGCTCACTACAACCTCCACCTCCAGGATTCAAGCGATTCTCCTGCCTCAGCCTCCTAAGTAGCTAGGGTTAAAGGCACATGACACCATGCCTGACTAATTTTTTGTACTTTTAATAGAGACCGGGCTTCACCTTGTTAACCAGGATGGTCTCAATCTCCTGACCTCGTGATCTGCCCCCCTCAGCCTCCCAAAGTGCTGGGATTACACGTGTGAGCCACTGTGCCTAGCCCCAAACAACCATCTTAAAAAAATATTTTTGTTGATGACCTTCTCTGATCCTCCAAATCCCTTATATACTCTATAACTTAAGTTCTCCTGATATCGCTATAGATGTAAGCTCTAATTTCTGTTGCAAATAATCTGTTCCAAGCAAACATTCCATTTTTTCTATTTTCTTAAATAGTGACTGATATACCATTTATAGCTGAGTATGTACCATTTATGGATGTCCTTTCTATATTGTCCCATCCTGGTTGCTATACATAGGCATAGTCTTATTAAAATAGTTCTTTTTTGTAATAAGCCATAAAAATCACATTTTTTTGAAATTATAATGTGGATAAATTCATTAACATAATTTTTTATTTTTAGTGAGTCCAAATTAAAAAGCAACAAATATAATGAAATCTCCTTGCCATTATTCCCATTATTACAAGTATCTTATGCAGTAATTTCTTAATTCTAATTCACGTCATTGGCTAGCAGAGTATATGTCTATTATACAAACACATCATGCAGATACTGGCCAAACTACTGAAATGATGCTTAATTAAATTAATCATTAAACAATGCTTAATCACCAAGAAAAAAATTATATTTTTTAAATTAGAAAGTGCAATAATGGTCTTTTAAAGGTCCCAAAATAAAGAGTTTTTAAAAATTCAATATATATTATTGAATCAAGATGCAATTCAAATGCCATAAAATTATCTTTTAAAGTATTTAATTCAGCGGATTTTAGTATGATTACAGAGATGCGTAACCATCATCACTACCTAATTTTAGAAATATTCATCATCACCCCCTGCAAAACTCCATACACAATGGCACCCCCATCATCCCCACGTAGTCATAATCAATAATCATATAATTTATATCCTGAGAGGCTGCATTTGGTATTTGGTCATTTTACTAGCAAAAAAAAGGAAAATAATTCAAAAATTTATGTATATACAGACTTTGGACACTTTATAGAATCATACAATACAGATCAGACAATAGGTAAAAACACATAAAAAGTAGTAGGATAGTAGCGATTTAGCAGCATTGGCTCTGAAAATAAAAATCTGAATGCTAACATCTATATGCCATGATTACTGGATGTGATTGGTTGTAAAATTGGCCACAAATGTCATCATGTCCTTCCAACAAGAAGCATAGTTAACTTCTCACAACATTTAATGCTGGGAGATCTGGCTTTGGTGACTAAAATTCAATAACAAGATGCCATGCAAGTTCTAATACTGGACCACAAGAAGATTTTTGTGCCTCCTCTTCTTCCTCTGGAATTTTGTGGCTCCACGTGAACAAGCCTGATCTAGGCTACTAGAGGGAGAGAGTTCATGTAGAGAAGAACTGAAGCACCCCAGACAGTCTCCAGCTGACATGACAATTGAGTGCAGATGCACGAGTGAGCCCTAAGGGAGAGTGGTCATTATTTAGCTATTACCAAAAAAAAAAAAAAAAAAAAAAAAAAAAGATGTTATAACCATCGTTTAATACATATCTTGGTAAACATAAACCTGTAGTTTTCTAAAGAGCATATCTAGGAGTGAAAATGTAAGGTCTGAGATAATATATTTGTTTAGCTTTCGTATATAATGTCAAACTATTTTCTGGCTAGGCATGGTGGCTCACACCTGTAATCACACCTGTAATCCTTTTGGAAGCTGAGGCAGGCGGACGATCTGAGGTTAGGAGTTTGAGACCAGCCTGATCAATTTGTTGAAACCCCTTATCTAATAAAAATACAAAATTAACCCAGGATGGTGGCATTCCCCTGAAATCCCAGCTATTTGGGAGGCTAAGGCAGGAGAATCATTTGAACCTGGGAGGCAGAGTTTGCAGTGAGCCGAGATCGCATCATTGCAGTCCAGCCTGCAGAAAGCAAAACTCTGTCTCAAACAAACACAACCTATTTTCCAAAGTGGTTACAATAAAGAATGGCTACGTTGTCCACATTCTCACCAATAGGTAGCTGAATCTAACATTTTAAAATTTAGCCATTCTTTAGTATTTAGTGATATCTCATTGTTATTTTTACTGTGTTATTTCACATCAGAATAAGTTTTACCAATTAGATTGCAATATACTTAGAAAAACTTAGAAATAAAAAAAAAATTCCGTTATCGCATCCTATAACTTTAAATGCCCTTTCCATATTCTTCCTTTTTGTATTTGAGAGGGTTTAATAGTTTATTTCTGCTGGCAGACTTACATGATGAGTAAAGCTAGAGTTAAAAAGCTGCATATACACGCACATGCAGAGGTACTCGGGTGCATTCATTCATACTACTTATTTATGAGTGTATACTGTATATGCTGCACTACATATTAATGAGTGTATACATACACAGTATACACTCATAAATATGTAGCATGAGTAGTTAGCTTTATTTTATTTATTCCTTTGTCTATGCAAATATATTTATTGAATATTTTTTCTGTCAAATATTCTATATACCCTGACATAAATTTTTCTTCTACTGAGATTACATTCTGGTAAGTGTCATAGAATATCAAACACTGTCACTATGTAGTGAGGAAAATAGTATAAGGAATGAGAGTATGATAAAGGATTATTTAGTAGCTGGTTTGGAAAAGAGAATTACTGATAGAAGTGCTGTTTCACTTGGGAGCTAACTGAAGGATTGATGTTACCCATTGCATTTTTCCTATTGCTGCTGTAAAAGTTACCACATGCTTGGTGGCTTACAGCAACAGAAAGTGTATTATCTCACAATTTTCGAGGTCATAAAACTAAAATGGGTTTCACTGAGCTAAAATCAAGGTGGTGGCAAGATTGTGTTCCTTCCTTTTTCTTTTCCATCCCTTTTTCTTTTCCAATTTATAGATGAGTTCACCTGAATTTCTTGGTTTGTAGCCTTTTCCTTCATCTGCCATGCCAGCAATCATCACTCTAAACTTTTCTTTCATTGTAGCATTGCCTTTGACTCTTTTGTCTCACTCTTTCGTCTTTTAAGTACAGTGTACTAATGATTACACTGGGCCCACCAGGTTAACAGGATACTCTGCCCATATCTTCTTTTTTTTTTCTCGATTCAGTCCCCTTAGAGTCTGCTCAAAGTTGCCAACGCTGACTGTATTTCAAGTTGTCATGGCGGGGTATTGGGAAAAGTTTTCAATTAGCAATAATTGCACCTGGGATAAACTTCATTGGCTACGATACTGCCACTGGGCAAAGCTAGGGTTCTTAATTTAATTCACTTGCACAGTCTCTTTTGCTACTTAAGATAACATCCGCAGGTTTGAGAGATGAGGTTGCTGACACCCTTGATGTGGGGTTGGCATTATTTTGCATGCCACACCCATGCTGGGGAGGAGCAGAGAAGTGTTTCAATCACAGAAAACAATCTCTGTTTCCTTATGGGATCTGACAGAATTAACATAGCTAAAGCAGAAAGCAGGACGTAATACTAAGAGCAATAGTTACTAACCACAAATATTAAATATTTAGGAAGATGTTTGGAATTACTTTAAAATGCCAAGCATTTTACACATTTTTAAAGCTGGATTCAGAAATAGGATATAGAAACGGAGGACAGTTGTGTATTCTGTGACTTTATAGTGGAGGAAGATCACAGTGGAAGCAGCTATCTGTAAATTAAAAAATAAAATTGATGTATTGTCTTCAAAAACTTGGAGGACTTTAAATTTTCCTCCAGTCCCATGCCTAATTTTATTTAATGAATTAATTAATTTGGAGATAGGATCTCGCTCTGTCACACAGGCTGGAGCACCGTTGTGCAATCATAGCTCACTGCAGCCTCAAACACTAGAGCTCAAGTGACCGCCCCTTGTCAGCCTCCAGAGCAGCATCTGGAACTACAGGTGCACACCACCACACCCAGTTAATCATGTTTAATTTTAAACAGTTCAAAAAGCTGTATTATTATTTTTCATGTCAAATAATTTATACGGTGATATGCACTGTTGTTTTGCTTTATGTATCAAGAGAGTTTACTCAACTTATCTTTTGCAGATATAAAGACGGAGTCATGTAGGTGTTATAAAATTATGCAGCAAATGATGAAAATAGCACATATTAATGGGATTTGAAAATTGGATATAGTGTTTTCTATGCACCATAATCTGTTCATTTAGAATATATAAACATGCAGTACTTTCAAAAATATACCCACCTGTGTCCTTATAAAATTCCTCTTTTCACAAGTTAGTATAGTTTGAAAAAAGTTTATGACTAATATGATATTTTCAACACTTCAAAGAATATAAAGCAGAGAAAACTGGTAAGTGAAATACATTTTCTACTGAGAAGAGGTAAAAAGCAAGTCAATGTATTTTTTAAATGATGGCTTATATGAGACATACTAGCATAATGATAGAAAAAGATTTGTCATAAAAGGAAATAGATTGAAGATATGGTCAAATATGTTACTAAAATTTAAGATTTGTTGATTATTAGATATTTATCAAACATAATTTTAAAATTTGGCTTATGTTGATTTCTACCACTTCATATATTGAACAAACATCTGTTAGAAAACTGTTAACATGGCCATTGGTATTACACACATTTTTGCTCTTGCTAAATTCTGTTTGATTATGCCAATATTCAGTGCATTAAGTGACATGGACTTGTGTTCTTTTTTCTGGTTAAAACAGAGGGTAAGAAAAATCAGTTTCTGTATGTTAAATCCAGCAGTGAATCTTGGAGCCTGAACTAGAGAAAAATACTCTCTTTTTGTGTAGCGGTTTTACGAAAAATTAATTACTGACCTCCAAAGTAATTGATTCATATCACTTTTTTTCTATAAATCTGGACTGTGGATAGTAATTATTTTTAAATTTTTCAAAACTTTTCTCATACAGCATCACACAAGACAACTATCTTGAAAACTAAAGTCTGCAAAATGTTGGCAAGGGCAAAGAAGACTGTGCACCATTTATTTCTGACAAGAAAAATGATTCTAATGTCCCTAACATACCACCTTTCTCCCTTCTACAGAACGCATCAATCTATGGATATCACTTTTGCGGCAGTCATGATTTGTATTCCTCTGGCAGCTCTCCTACTTTACAGGCCCTAAAATAAGTTTGGTTATAGTCTACAACAGCAGGAGAGCAAAAATCTATTTCCCATATCCATTTCCATCGCTCACACTCATTTGATGTTATTGTCTTTCTGATACTTGCCACCAAAGTTATTGATGATGTTACAAAATAGAAAGACTGAGAATTAAACACTTTTTGCAAGATCTGATAATTAAATAATAATAATGACAATAATAAAGAATGAAATCTGTAAAAGCAAAGGAAGAATATTTTACAACAATGGTCCCAAAGACAAAAGAAATCCTTATCATTTTCTGTGTTACAAAACAGACCTATAATTTGCAAATGATGCAAGTGAAGGTGATTTAATCTTGTGTTATACCTGTTTATGGCTCTTATCCTAAATTAATTCATGCTTTTTAAAGTAATACATAAATGCAAAATTACACAAATGTGATCTATTTTAATGCGAATTAATATTCTATCCAATGCATTATTATTTACTAGCTAGTTAAATTCGCCACATGACTTTGGTTAACAAATAATGGGATTGTTACACAGTTTATTTTGCAAATTATAATCTTTTCTAAGTATCTCTCTTCTCTACTACACTCACAATATACAAGTTTTCCTGAAGTAGAATAACTGTGCTTCCAGTAAAGAAGATATTTGAATATCAAGTAATATTTCTAAAAGATATATTATAATAGGCAATATTATTGTAGACAATTAAGGTAAATTAATACTGTAATGATATTAGAAATAAATTTTGTCAGCAGGTACAAGACTTTGGTCACTCAATATGAGATCACAATAGAGTATCAGATGTGTAAGGGAGAAAGGAAATAGCGAGAAAAGTGCTTAGCTCCAGAGATGTGCTAAAACATAGATTTAGTACATAAATAAAAATAAAGATTTAATTTCTGGTCAAGATGGAAAATATGAGAACTAGACCATGGGCAAAAAAATGCATATATTATTAAATTTAAAGAATTGCTATAAAATACTATAATCAGAAAACATGACAATGGTGAAATAGACATATTGATGAATAGGATAGAATAGAGATCCAAGAAAGAAAAGATCTACACAAGTAGAATCAATTGATTTTCAATACATAAATGGCAAATGCCCAATGAAGAATGGATTCTTTCAAGAAGTGGTGCTGGGACATTTGAACATCTTATGCAAAGAAAAGAAAAAAAGAATCTAGATCAGACCTTACAACTTTCACAAAAACTAACCCAAAATGAATTTAAGACATAATATAAGATGAAAAGTACAAAAATTCAAGAAGAGAACACAGAAGAAAATGTATATGACTTTAAGCATGTTGAGAGTTTAGATAAAAATTTAAAGCACAATCTGTGAAAGAAAAACTAATAATTTGGGTTATTGAAATTAAAAACTGATATGCAAAAGGCACTGTAAAGATAAAAAGATAAGGAGGAAAATTTGCGAATTCTGATAAAAGGCTTCTTATCTAGAATACCAAAAAATAAATCCTTAAAGTTAACAACTTAAAAATGTGCAAAACATAAAATCTGAATAGACACCTTACCAAAGAATACATACAAATGATACGCAAATACATGAAAAGATATTCAACATTATTTGTTATTAGGGAAATGAAAATTAAAACAACTAAGAGACACTACAACATATCTATGAGTGACTCAAACCTGAAACCTGTCAATATCAATTACTGGTAAGTGTGCAAGCAATAGAAACTGTCATTCATTGCTGTTTGGAATTAAAAGCAGTGCAACCATCTGAGAAGACGGTTTTTCAGTTTCACATGAAGATAAATATAGACTTAGCATACTCAGCAATGGCATTCTTAAGCATTTACCCAACTGATCTGAAAACTGAGTTTTATCTAAAACCTAAACACAGAAGTTTATAGAAATTTTCTCCTTCATAATTATCAAAAAACAAAACAGCAAAGATATTCTTTAATAGGTGAAAAGATAAACTGTTGTACATCCATAGAATAAAATCTAACTCAGCAATTAAAAGGAATGGGCTAGGGCTATCAATCTAAGCAACCTGGATGAATCTTGAATGCATATAATTAAGTGAAAAAGTGAGTCTATAAAGGCAACATACTCTATGATTCCATTTATATGACATTCTAGAGAAAGCCAAGCTACTCATGGAAACAGAACAAAGATTGCCAGTAATCTTGTGAAATACAGGAGAGTTGAATATGTAGAGCACAGGGGATTTTATAAGGCTTTGAAACTATTCTGTTTGATACTGTATTGGTGGATACACAACACTAGGTATTTGTCAGAACACATACAACCTTAAAACACAAAGAATGAGCTTTGTATACAAATTTTAAAACATCACTTAAGAGATGTGGGGACCCTAGAATGCAGACTGTGATGAAAAATTTATTACAAATATGTAACATAACATAACTGACAGTGATGGGTGAGAAAAGAGCTGAACTAAGTCATTTTGAAAATGAATGGGATATGTAAGAATAAAGACAAAAGCAATTATAACTGGTTACTGCCTGAAAGTTTTTAAAAGTAATTTCCATTGGAATAAACTATAGCAATTCCAAATCCATTGTAATGAATGCTGAGATTGAACAGGTAAGTGCATGGATGTGTTACAGTTGGAGCCAGGTTTTTTACTCTTAGACTGGTAGTTTATAGATGAGCAAGAAGAGAAGTCTGGAATGATGCTTATATTAATGGATTAGAATTGGAGTCGTCAGTATAAACTCATATTTACTTTAACATAAATAGATACAGATAGTTTGGGCTGCTATAACAGAATATCACAGATTGGTTTCAAAAAAACATTTATTTCTCACAGATCTGGAGGCTGGAAGTTCAATATTAAGATGCCATTATAGTCAAATTCTTGGTGAGGATCATCCTTCTGGTTCACAAACAGCTGCCTTCTCCCTGCGCCTTCACTTGGCAAAGAGAGAGAGCTCTGTCTCTGCATCTCCCTATAGATCCTCTAATCTGATCATGGGTCTTCCATACTCACGGTCTAATCTAAACCTAATATCATCCCAAAAGCCCTACCTCTATATACTATCACATTGGGAATTAAGGTTTCAGCATATGAATTTTGGAGGATGCTTGCATTCAGTCCAGAGCCCAGATGTAAAAACACAGATGATATATAATCTATATATTATGTGTAACCCACACATCATGTATATGTACATGTATAACATAAACACACATGTACAATCTGTATATGTGTGTATTATAAATGTTTATAAAATATGTTTAATATACTTAATTTGTATACATACATATTATAAATATGTATATAAGATATATAAATATTTCCTGGGTGTAGCAGCTGTCAGGCCCTAGAAGCAATGACAACAAAGTAGCAATGAGTACACACAACACTCACATTGTGATTTCCAACACTGTTATCTTATAAAAAGAATCAGTGCTCCTTGGAAAAACGGATGATTCTAAGACTAGGGCAGGAAATACACAAGATGAGTATGGAGCACCTGCTTTACAAAATGTAAGCAGGTGCTCAAAACAAAAAACTATTTAAAAAACAATAAGTATATGCCAAAAGAACATCATAGCCAAATGAAAGAGATCCTAATGACCACAGATGAAAGAATTTGAATAAGAAAAAAACATAGCATGATAACCCAAATTATAAAATAAATATCCAAGAGTCCAAAGGATATAAACAATTTAATAATTACACAAATGGGGAAGATATGCAAAACCCTATGCAGAAAAATTCAAATAATTTATGCAGATATTTCCCCTCAAGGTGGTAGAGCATAAGTCCTCACCACATAAGGAGTGTGGGCCACAGAAATGACTTCCCTCCAAAAAAGTACTGAATAAAAAGAGGGGGAAAGATTAACTGTTACATTGAAAAAATGTGGAAAAACTACCTCAGCCACTGGATCAAGGTGAATGTCATCACTGATAAGTCATGTGGGTATGTACCCTTGCAATGGTGTGATAAAATTACAATTTACCTCTGAAGTTTTCCTTTCCAAAACCCATAATCCCCCACCCAATCTTAGAAAAACATCAGATAAATATAGAGAAACATTCTACATAAAAACTGGTTAGTGTTTCTAAAACCTCTGGTTGAAGCTTAGAAAATAATATTTCAAAATGAAAGTCTCAGATGCAGCCTCAGAAGCAAGTTTCTCCCTAATCTTGTCCTGATCTCCACATTCTTTTTTGAGGCAAGCCATAGAAAGTAGAATCTTTCTTCCCCAAGACAAGAATCCATAACCCATTTCCTCAAAGCAAGCCAGAAAACCTAAAAATATTACTCTTTGTCCCACTTTTCTGTGTAAAAATTCACCATAAATAAATTATCTGACCTATCTTGTTTGATTGCAGGTCATAAAACTCCCATTCCAGAGAGGGGCCTGTCTCATACCCAGCAGAAAGAAATGCTGCACAGAGAGGCGGAGAAGGCTTTAAACAGAGAGGCCTTGCTGGGTTTCCTCACTGAGTCCTTTAGCATCAGATCTTACACTTTTTGTTCAATCACACTTCTACAGATCTGCTCATACTTTCTTGAATTAAACAAAAAGTGGGCATTTTCTGCTGTATCTTTGGATCTTCATTTTGAAGGCTCCCATGTCATGTAGAACTATGGTCAATTAAGTTTGTTATATTTGTTTCTTATTAACCTTTCTTTGCTATAGAGGCATCAGCTGTGACCCTTACGATGGGGAGGAAAGGAATCAAACCTCTTTCACCCTGATGCTGTCAAACAAGGGAAGCCTGAGAAATATTCACAGCTCAGAGGGGTCTAAGGAAATATCATGACTACAAATGATCTGGTATCATAGATAGAACTAAAATATGGATGTTAGACAAAAATATAAGTAAACATAAGTAAAATATGGACTTCAGTTCATAATATTGTATCACCATTGACTTATTAGTTGTGACCAATGTAACAGGAATGCAAGATATTAACAGTAGGGTAAACTGGATGTGGAATATTCTGACTATCTCTGTACTCTTCCAGAAACTTTTGCATAAATGTAAAAATATTCTTAAATGATAAAGTTTATTTAAAAAGAGTGGTAATGTTGACTCAAATGTTTGTTTGGAATTTTATCTGTGTGAAATAAGTATAAAGTCAAAGAAAATGATTAGTGGAAACTTCTGGCTGGGGAGGTTGTCTTTTTGGAAGAGAGAAGAAAACAATGAAGGTTAAAGACTATTTTCAAAAAGCATGTATTAGCTTTAATTTTCATTGTATTATTATTACTATTTGATATTATCTCTGAATCCTGAATCTGTCAGTGAAACGGCAGTGTTAAAATTTTACTGTTTTACCCTGGTGTTAGAAGTTTTTGTCTGTTGAATCTTTTAGCGGTGAATTCATGTGTTATAATATACAAACATACTTTGATAGGACTAAGCTAAAAATAAGAATACTAAAACTTTGAAACTGTGGTGACGTTTGCCTAGTCAAATATGATTAGTGTGCACTCTGCTGTGCCCTGCTCCTATCTTCTCTAATTGGATAGCAATCTCTGCTATGCCTACATGATACAATCTACAAAAATCTAAAAGTGACTTTTTCATATTTGACTTTTTCATAGTAAATGGAAATAGTAGGAAATAAAGAATTTTTGTGTATAAGTTTGGTTTGAAGTTACAGTATTTTTACTTGTAAACTATAGAATATAAACTGATTCTACTCTGTGGCCTATTTTTGTACAGCCTTTATGTTAAAAATGTTTATTACAGTAGTGTTACCACCCCCCAATTCACATCTATATGATACCTATTAATATGTCCTTATTTGGCAATAGAGTTTTTGCACATGGAATTACTAAGTAAAAATGAAGTCACACTGTATTAGCATAGGCTCTAAATCCAATCACTGGTCTCCGCTTCTTCTATGAGCTACACAGATACATGGAGTCATGGGAGAAGTCCATGTGAGGAACTCAAGATTTGGAATGATGGATTTACAAGCCAAGGAATGACAACAATAGCCAGCAACCACCAGAAGCAAGAAGCAAGGAAATGTTCTTTCCTAGAACTTTTGGAAAGAGCATGCCCAGCTGACACCTCAATTTGGACTTTAGCCTCAAGAGTATGAAAATAAATTTATATTGTTTTAAATCACCCACTTTGTGGCAATTTGTTACAGAAACCCTAAGAAGCTAATACATATGTTAAGAGTTTATAAAAACAAAGAAAACATGAAAGATATCACATGTGACCCACAAAGCCTACAATATTTACTGAGTTACCATTTAAGAAAAATGTGCTCAGCCTTGCTTCAAAGGCTTGTCTTAACAATTTTAATGTTTGGATGTAGAGTAGTCTTGAATCTAGTGATAATTTGTCCATGTTACTGAGGTTTGCAACTTCTAGAATCTCCTTTCAATGCCCCAGGTGAGGAATTGGCACTCTCTGCTCTAGTTGGTTAAGTATCTCTCCTGACATCTTGTGAGATAGATCTTTGTACCACCTTATGGAGTCTTGCCTGAAAAACATATGGCTTAGTATTCAGCTGACTCAGTGGGGATCCCTATGCATTTTTTTAACATTACTTCTTTGTCTCTGAAACTCTGCCTTGCAACTTAGAACCACTTCAGCCTCCTTGAATTCTAATCTCCTCAACTGGGGACACCATGCAGATCACTGTGTTGTGTTGGGGATTCTCACCTCTGCTCCCTAACTCTGGAGTGTGTCATCCTACAGGGTAAAAGAAGGCTCACAGCAGTCTTGTACTGATTGTTGCCCAAGGTTTGAAAATATTTTTCCCCCATATTTTCTCCAGCATTCTAGCTGCATAGAGCAGAAATGAAAGCACCGGCTCTGTTACTCTAACATGGTTGGAAATAGAAGCCCTTTATCTTTTATTTTTATTCTTACAAATTTTGACAGTATGTTTAAGTATAACAAGAAGAAATAGGATATGATTCACATCATAAACCTAGAATTTTATAGGACTTCTTCCTTGTCTAATGCCAGAATTGCCCATTTTTAATTATGTAAAAGTCATTCACA
This sequence comes from Sapajus apella, assembly GCF_009761245.1. Lineage (NCBI taxonomy): Eukaryota > Metazoa > Chordata > Mammalia > Primates > Cebidae > Sapajus > Sapajus apella. Next base: position 21,419,929 of record NW_022436967.1, on the reverse strand, counting down.
GCCGGGTGCCAATTCCTGTGTAAAATAAAAGCTGACTTTATAGGGAATGGCATAAACCTGACTACTGAAACCAACTTCCGTAAAAACTTGTGAACTTACGCTAATGGGTAAATCCACATGCAAACAAATATGTAATATTTAAACTCAAAAATACTAGACCAACATTTTGTTTTTGCTTGTTTCTTTGACACATTAGGATATTTAAATACAAAAATATCTTTTTTGCTACATACTCAAATTGCTGATATTTGAACACAATTCCAAATTAGCCTGCTCAGTGGAGTACATAAATGGAATTAGGGAGTTATGTGCAGTTATACAGGTCCCCAAAACAAATTGATTATTAAAATAAAAAATTCTTTTGTAATACTACTTTAGCTTCTGGAGGCCTTACTAAACCAGTTTGCTTCTCTATGGAACTATAAATGATTCTTACCTTTCAAGGAAGGAATTTGAAAATAACCAATGCATTATTTGCTAAATAATTAGAAAAGCGAAATCTAAAAGTTCTTGAACTATGTTGCATATCCTTGCGTGAATGATTGGTATACAAAGTTTATCTTCACTGCTATGTCATCATCAGTCATCAAGTTTCTCAGGGAAACACTTTCTCCAATTTGTCTTCTAAAAATAAAGGTTGTAATTTTCTAAATAGCATTGTATTATACTTTTTAAAACTTTGGAAAAATGAAAAGCAGTAATATGTACTGTTAGTGTAAATTTTAAATACATCTAGAGTTTGTTTGTTTGTTTGAGATGGCATCTAACTCTTGCTATCCAGGCTGGAGTGCAGTGGCATAATCTCGGCTCACTGCAACCTCTGCCTCCCAGGTTCAAGAGATTCTCCTGCCTCAGCCTCTCAAGTAGCTGGGATTACAGGCACCTGCCACCATACCTAGCTAATTTTTGTATTTTTAGTAGAGATAGGGTTTTACCATGTTGGCCAGGCTGATCTAGAACTCCTGACCTCAGGTGATCCACCTGCCTCAGTCTCCCAAAGTGCTGGGATTACAAGCATGAACTACCATGCCCAGCCATCACCCAGATAATCTTTAGTGTAGCTCCTTATTGTCTCTGTCCCTCTCCATCTCTCTCTCTTTCTATCTCACTCTCTCTCTAGACACATGTTCCGGATACATACTTAAAACATTATGTCTCAAAGAAAGCAGATAACAATAACTAACATATAATAAGAAGTAACTACATACCAGAAAATAATTTAACTGCTGTACAAACCCCATTTTATTTAAGACTCAAATAATCATCATCTCATTCCCATAGAAAAAGCAATTAAGCTTTGGGAAGTTTTCCATTTTAGTAAAAGCAGGCTGAATCAGGATTTGAAGACAGCTCCATATTCTCATACATAATATTATATTATATAATTAGTTGGAATTCAAAAAGAGTTTAGTGGCTAACATGGTTCCTCTTCAAGGCTGCAAGATGGTTCATCTGACTTGTTTTTATATTCATGCATTTAAGTTTATGTATTTTCTTTTTTTTGTTACACTGTTGTATACTATTAAATATCATACAGTTTTCTTTGTGGATAAGCTGTTTCTGATTATATCCTTAGAATAAATTATTAAATTGTTAGAAATTGTGTAAGGAATTATGGCACAGTGTCATAGTGTCTTCCAGTTTCTAAATCCTTCTTAATGCTGCACCTAACTGCAAATATTATGCTATGTTTAAAATGTGAGTCAGCGCTAACACACATTATTATTAATAGCTTTTGTATTTTATAGTATGTTTATATTAAACTTTCATGTTATTATTAATTAAAATTTTGTATATTATTTATAATTTAAGAAAGAGACTCCATGGCAGATTTCATGAAACAGAATCTCCTTGGATAGGGCTTAAGTATCTAAGAAAAAATAAATTCCTGCGTAATTGTGATGTACAGGAAAGTTTAAGATATACTGATTCATGCTGATGACCTGATGCAGTAATTGGAATTCATCCACTTTCAATAGATGTAAAACACGGTTATTTGACATAATTTACAAACGTTTTCTGTGTGCCTTGTCTTCCTCAGGGTGATTCTACCTTTTTCTCAACTCAGGAAAACGTTCTGTTGTCAGTTTAGTTACACTGAATTAACTGAAGCTCAATAATGACAGAAGGGTAATTACACCAACATCACAATCCCAACTAGTGCCAATATGAAAATATTGCAGTTGAAGATGTTTGCTACTAACCCTAGAATTTTGTGCATGGTATATTGTTTATCAATAACAACTGAAGAATAAAGATAGGTCATAACAAATCGAAAAACTATTAGTAGTTCAAACAATGATTCACTCAAAATAAAACATGAATTCCAAAGATTGCTTAGTGCAATTTTCAAACAAAAGCTAAGCAAAAGGATTATATGTGTTCAAATCTGAATAACTAGTGTTTACACAAGTTGGGTATTTATTTTTTAAAATAATAGCTTTAATAACATGTGAAACATGATATTTATTTTATGTAAAGTGTATGTACAGAATTTGTGCAACAATCACTATAAATGGTTTTAAAACATTTCCATTACCCCACAAATGAAGTCTTTACCACCCTATCCCTGACGTTGATCTGTTTTGTCTTTATTGAATTGGCTTTTCAGAAAATTTCATAACAATGAAATCATAAAGCATGTATTCTTTTGTATCTGGCTTCTTTCAGTATTTATGTGTTTTAGTTTAGCCATATTGTAGCTTCTACTAATACTTCATTCTTTTTATTGATACATAGCATTCTATTGTATGGATATATCATATTTTATTTATCCATTCGCCAGCTCAGAGGTATTTCAGTTGTTTATTAAAAGATAAAATAACTATTTCTATAAAAATATTCTACCAAATTTATGCAAAAGATGACTAGAAATAATTAAATGCATCAATATGGGAAGAATAACCTCAATGTACAAAAATGTACGTTTTTAATGTAAAAATCAATAATAAATTAAAAATTAAAATTCAAGACAAAATATTAAGAGTAAGACAACTTACTCTGGTATCAGAAAATGTTAAGAACTTAGGTTTAAATTTAACAAAATATGTCGAAAATCTGTAAACTCTGATTTGCAAAATCTTGCTGTGAGAAAGGGAGATGCCATGTTCATAGATCAAAAACTCAATATTATTAGTGTCATTTTTCTTGAAATTGATCTACAAACGTAAGGCAATCACTGTCAAAATCCCATTAGATTTTGTTTATGGAAATTTAAACTTTGATTATAAATATTTTAGCAATATGTTAAGGACCTACAATAATTTTGAAAATGAAGAAAACAGATATCTTAAAGTGCCTGATTCAAGACTTACTATGAAAATACGTGTAGGCATTTAATTTTCCACAAAAGTAGCTTTATATTCCATAGGGATTTCTTTAAAAGGAAGAGTCTTTTTTTTTTTTGCTTCGTTTATTAACTTACTTGATACCATATAAAAATTATAAATTATAAAATAAAAAATGTACCTTTATATCACATCATACACAGAAAAAATATGGAATCAAAATTTATCACAAACTTATTAAACTTAGAAGCCTTATGAACTTCCTAAATTAAAATGAAGAAAATGAAAAGGCACAAGCTAATAGAATATGGTATACTGATATTTGAGAATTATATTGAGAATATATAAAGAACTCTAGTAAGCTAATTATAAAAAAACAAAACAAATTAAGCAATGTGATTTGGTGTAAAAAAAACATTTAAACAAACACTTATAGGAAGACATAGAAATGGACATGAGCCCATAGGGAAGATGCTCAACACCACTAATCAGCAGATAATTCAAAATTAGAAGTATGATTAGATTCCATTAAATGCTTCATGAAACATCAGACATTTTAAAGACCAATAATTCTAACATTGGCAAGGACCTAATGAGAGGTAAACTTTCAAACATTTCTGGTGAGATTATAAAATAATACAACCACTTAAGAAAACTTTTCATGGGTTTCTTAGTAGAAATAAATAGAAAGTTGACATGATATTAAGCAATTCCTTCAAAAAGGATTTATTCAGAGGAAATAACAGATGTAGTCACAAAAAGGACTGACATATGAGTATTTATAGCAGCTATTCATAATAGCAAAATATTGACTATAATGTCTATCAGTTGAATGCACAAACAAATTGCGCTATAAGGTTAATATAAAATTGTGTTTAGTAGTAAAATTAATAGCAATGCAAGTAACAACATGGATTTATTTCTAAAATTATCATACTGTACATAAGAGGCCAAACACACATAATACATACTTTATAATTCCATTTCTATTATACTATAGAAAAGGCATCTATTCTGAAAAATGGGCATGGTGTGTTTCAGCAGGACAGTGGTTGCCTGGGATGGTTGGCTGTGATAATTGAAGAATTTCTAGGGAGTTTTTATTTGTGCTACAAATGCTTTGTATCTTGACTGTGGTGGTGTTACAAATATAAGGTGCAAATATTTGCAAAACTTTTAGCTGACCATAGACTTTTTATAGCTGTAAATGCTTTTATCTTAAAATGTTTTCACTTAAAATGATTAGCTTTCATTATACTGAATTTGATCACCATAATGTTCATTTCAAAAATTAAATTGAGAGCTAAATCCTGAGCTCTTACAATGGTTCTATTATTAAATAATTATTATTAATCAGATAGCATTAATAAATTGCTTAACATTTTAGAATTTTCACAAATAGAACAATTTAAACTAGGTAATATTTAAAATGTATGCCACTTCCAATTAGAACAATTAAATGCCTTAAAATACTGAAGTAAATTAAGATAAAAATACAATAACGGAAATGATTGACTTTAGTATTTTAAAATAATTCTATGTAAAAACAATTATGGGATAATTATTACCTTTTATTTGGGTTCTATACTAAAACTGAAAAAATCTTGTGTCCTTCAAAGCAATAATTTCATAGATAATAAATGAATTTTGCATAGAAGATTAATTTTGTTAGTTGGAAATCCATATAAATTGAGTAGAGTAAGTAGTGTTAAAAGAGGTTTAATTGGACATATGGTTCCACATGGCTGGAAATGCCTCATAATCACGGCTGAAGGCAAGGAGGAGTAAGTCCCTTCTTACATGGATAGCAGCAGGCAAAGAGAGAATGAGGAAGAGGCAAATGCGGAAACCCCTAATAAAATCATCAAATCTTGTGGGACTTATTCAGTACCACAAAAACAGTACAGGGAAACTGCCCCCATGATTCAATGATCTCCCACTGGTTGCCTCCAACCACACATGGGAATCATGAGCACAATTAGAGATGAGATTTGGGTGGGGACACAGAGCCATACCATATCAGTAATATACATAAAATAATTTTTCAAAGTATTTAGTTTTATCTGATAAGTGATAGCCATCACTCATTCAGTGCATAAATTTTACTTTTCCTCCCTTAAAAAATACTACTCATATCAGAAACCAAAAATTGATGGTAGTTTCCCAAATTCTTCCTTTTATTGTTATACTTATAAATAAACCAAATCAGCAAAAAAGGACAATAACATGTTAGAAATGTGATTGGTAACAAAGTTTTCTGACAAACCATATTTACCATAAGTTTCATTAACTTTTTTCTGGTAATCTAATACCTCCATTTGATATATAAAGATTGAACATCTCCCCTAACAGAAGACTAAGGTCTGGTGCCTCAAACAAGCCTTGTTTTAATTCGTCAAAGGCTTTAGCAGTAGTCAGGGTTTGATTCAAAACTAACATAACATCTTTCTGGGAGAGTTTAAATCCCTATGTTAGATTCTGGAAAGCCTCTATATGCCTATCAGAGTCATCTAAAAACTTGCAATATTTCCCTTAATTTGCCTTAAGTCCTGAAGAGAAAGGGAGCCTGGACCTTAATGTGGCCTGGACCTTAATGTGGCCATATTCACCAGGCAGTAGGGGCAAGAGTGAGATTGTGACCTTCCTAAAATGAGAATTTCTAGAATGGGGCAAGCTTGAGAAGAAACCTGGATAGGGAGAACAAGGGAAACCAGGAAGAGCAAGACCGGAGAGAGTTGAGTCCCCCAGTGGAGGTATCTCTAAGGTTTGCTTACCTATCTCCCTGGAATTGCCCTTTGAAACCTTTCTGAGATGGTCGCTAGGAGGGCGGAATAAGCTGTACACCATTGGTAAATGTCCAGATTACCCTGAAAGACAAAGAAAGCCTGCATGTATGAAACCTTGGATCATTTGACCTCATGTTTACAGAAAAGTTCCAGCTACAGGGTGGTATTAAAATTAATGCTTCCTTCCTGAGGCCAACCTCCTCCTTCCTGCAGAACATCATCTGGTCACACCCCTTTGCAAATAAATATAAGGCATTTCTTCTCCAGAGTCTGAGAGCCAAAGGAGTCCCAGTGATTCAGGATGTGCTCAAGAGGAGTACAGGCTGCAGGGAATTGGTTACCCATGTGGGAGTGAGAGGAAAAGGCATATTGTACTTCCTCTCACTTCCAGTGAAAATCCAGGGTGTGTGTGAGGAGAAAAATATGGCATCCTCTTTATTTCTTTAGTCCTTATGTCTCCGAGTTCCAGCAGCCTTTGCAGGTGCCACCCATGGTGAGTGCGACCTCCACCCATGTAGTGAAGAGGCCTAGAGAGTAGAAGTATTTGCACTTACCAATGCTGCCCTATTCTCCCACTGTTGGTAACCTATGGGCTCCATAGACCTCATCTATGCTATGGATGCAAGCAAGTTCTCTACCCATGAAGCAGGAAGGTCTCATCAGCAGGGTAATCATGCTCACCTGCACTGTGCCCTTGCCTTCCATTGTAACTGGCTCTGGGTCACTCAGATCTAGTTTTTTGTTTGTGTTTTTAGCTTCAAACCAAAGATTGGAATAGGGAGAATGGTTGGGGAGTCCATACACCTCAGAAGGGTTTATAGACCCATTAAATTAGTCCCAGGTGGCCCTTTCCAAATTGCAGCCAGAAACTAGTAGGGACAGCTCCTCTACAGCTTTCTTGTCATAGGCAGAATGCTAAGATGAAGCTGTGGAATCCAGTCTTCCTCAGACATGGGAGAAAAAGGAGTCCCAGAAATTAAGAACCTGGCCTAATAAGATGTCTCCCAAAAGAAAAAAAAATCAACCTCTCACATAGAAAAACTCCCTTTATTCGCAAGGCTTTGTTGACTCCTGACCTGGTGGGAAAAAAACAACTTAAATGAAGTAGTCTAGGGGAAGTAGCCTCTTATCCTATGCTAATAGGTTTTGTCGCGGGGAAAGAAAGCTCTCAATTGTTAGTAACCTTCCTCACTTCTAAGAATAGACAGAAATGATATTGCTCTGAATTATACTCCTGATAAGCCAATGCTCACTTGATCCAGTAATATTATCTCTGTGGTTTGCAACAACACCTTTAACATTGTGTATAAAGAAAAGACAGGAGCCATGACAGCCAAAAAAGAAAAAGGACGGAAGGAAGGAAGAAAAGAAGGCGAGAGACAGGGAGGGAGAAGAGGGGGGTAGAGAGAGAGAGAGAGAGAGGAAAGAAAGAAGAAAGAAAGAAAGAAAAGAAAAGAAAGAAAGAAAGAAAGAAAGAAAGAAAGAAAGAAAGAAAGAAAGAAAGAAAGAAAGAAAGGAAAGAAAGAAAGAAAGAAAGAAGAAAGAAAGAAAGAAAGAAAGAAAAGGAAGGAGGGAGGGAGAGAGAAGGAGAGAAAGAGAAAGAAAAGAAAGAAAGAAAGAAAGAGGGAGAAAGGGAGAAAGAAAAAAGGAGGGAGGGAGAGAGAAAGAGAAAGCTGAAGGAAAGAAAGAAAGATAAAGGAAGGAAGGAAGAAGAGAAAGAAAGAAAGAAAGAAGAAAGAAAGAAAGAAAGAAAGAAAGAAAGAAAGAAAGAAAGAAAGAAAGAAAGAAAG
>NW_022436967.1:21368673-21412056 GCF_009761245.1 Sapajus apella | reverse complement strand
AAGAAAGAAAGAAAGAAAGAAAGAAAGAAAGAAAGAAAGAAAGAAAGGAAGGAAGGAAGGAAGGAAGAAAGAAAGAAAGAAGAAAAGAAGGAAGGAGGGAGGGAGAGAGAAGGAGAGAGAGAGAAAAGAAAGAGAAAGAAAGAGGGAGAAAGGGAGGGAGAAAGAAAGGAGGGAGGGAGAGAAAGAGAAAGCTGAAAGAAAGAAAAAAGGGAATAAAGAGAAAGGAAGGAAAGAAGGAAGAAAGACTGGAGGTTCTAATGCAGACACTTTAAAAGGCTGTCAGGCATTAGAACCAGTTTAGGGGCCTTCGGGCAACACTAGCTTATAGCCTCAGCCCCTGCCTTCAGTTGCCCCAGGACCTTATTTTAATTCCATGTGACAGTCAGACCTCTGTAAAGGGAAACTGGATTGAAACAAAGGCAACATTCTCAAGACCCAAGGGTGACAGGGGATTGACAGTGTCCTCTCTAGCAAGCTTGTCTTCCGTGTATTAATTATGGCAGCCACACTAGTTGTTTTTTACCTAGCAGACAGAGGCCCAATATTTTTGTGTCATTTTGGCTATTGTGGAGTTTAGGGACTCCTAAAGGGATGGAAGGCAGCAAGTTCACTTTTACTTATCCTTCCGTGGATCCCAGATGAGCTCCCAGAAATGTGACAGGATCCTTTAGGTGTTGCTTCACCAGCTAGAAATCTCTGTAGCTATTGGTACCTCTGTTCCAGTTTTGCTCATCCCCACTAGGCTTGTTCCACCCACTTGGCCCAACAGACTGCACTCAGCTCATGCTTCTGGCCTGGATCTCATGCCTGCTGAGGGCAAGCCAGGTGCAAAGTGGTGAGGGATGTGTGAGTGAGCAAGCATGGGGTTTGGCCACTGTGCACAGCCAGGAGCACTGGATGTGGTGGCGGGACAGGTAGCTCCAGGTGCTGGCACTTGCACTGGCTGTGTGTGAGGCTGCGGCTGGACCAGACATCCAGCAAGTGGCTTCCGCCAAAGGTGCTGGCATCTGGATGAGGGGAAGGTTGTGGCATCTGAAAACTTGGAGATACCAGCAACCACAGAGCCCCAAGGGGTGTGTGTGTGTTTGTTCCAGCTGTCTCATTCCCACTGCCTGCAGCATATCAAATGGGGAGGGGGTGTTGTTTCAGTCTATTTGTGTTACAGCTCATTTAGTACTGCTGTCTTGCTCTGGCCCCATGGCCTCTGGGCTGGCCTGGCCCTGCTGCTGCTTCATGTGAGGTGGCCACCAGATGCTAACAGAGGGTGGGAGGGCTGTGGTGTTACAACTCTACCTTGGAGAATTCCAATATCTGGGCCCTCAGAAAGGTTGCCAGTCTTCACTCCCACAGTCTAGTGAATGGGAGCATGTCAGCGTCTGCAGCTCAGAAAGGTTGCCACTCTTCACTCCCACAGTCTAGGGAATGGGAGCATCTCACTGCCTGGCCAGAAAAATGTTATTGCCTTTTTCATCTCCACCTTTTGGCAGGTCCCAAGTTCTTGTCCCATGTCCAGGAAGAATAAGGTAATGTGGACAAGTGGAGCAAGGTGAAGAGCTTTATTTAGCAATAGAACAGTTCTCAGTGGAGAGGAGATTTGAAGTGGTTCACTCCTATCTGTAAGCAGGTAGTCCCAACATGTGTCTGAGTGTGGCTGAGTCTAGGGATTTTATGGTTTTTGAATGGAGGAAATGGATGCAGATTGGCCCATGAGCAAGCCCAGAAAAAGCACCATTCCACTGGCCAAAAGGTATCAAGGAAGTTCTCACTCCAGGTCGTGGACTCCATGTGGAACTGGCAGTCTGGCCCTCAGGCTTTAGGTTGTCCCTGGCTTGAAGTTCGGCCCTCACTGGGGACCTGCTACTTCCTTTCTAGGAAACTGTCTGCAACCCCTGCCAACACTTTGGTTAAATCCATTCACTGCCATTTTTTTAATCACAGTTTTTGTTCTGAGAAAATAGTTAGATTCTACCCCTTTATCTGTTTCTTGTGTTTTGGTTCTTTTACTTACCGAATGGGTCTGGGGCCAGCTTAGTAGCTACATATATATCTTTATTCTGTCTTACCAAACACTGAACTCCTTACCGTTCACTTCAGCAGTTTCATCAGCTCTAGTAATTTGTATTGCACTCAGGTAGCAAGAGCAGATTAATGTGGGAAATAACAAGGACTTCTCAGAGCTGCAAATTGCTTTCCCCTTGAGTAACACTGTTGTGTGCATTCTGTTACAAGGAACTATGAATACCACTGTTACACTTTTAAGATCAGATAAGCTGGGCAAACACTTTGCTTTGACTTTAAATGAAAGGTTTCCACAGATTTTTTTTTTTTTTTTTTGCCAAATCCCATACTCTCCATACTCTGCCAGTATTTTGTCTCATTGCTTATGCTTTTATTAAATTACACTACTAAATTTTAATTATAAACATAGTCAAAACACTTTATTTGTCCTGTTGCTCGAACAATACTTAAGAATGATATTAACAAAAATATGCAAAAACTTACACTAAAAACTGCAAAGTAATATTTATGGAATGGAATGGACACAGATTAAATGGAATTTTAATCAGATTCACAAGATGCTTTTGTAGAACTTGAGAAGCTAATTGAACAATTTACATAGAGAAACAAGTACATAGAACAGCCAAGAAAATCTTGAAAAAAATTACAACGGATATGCTGTAACAACTGATTTCTCTCTCTCTTTCTCTCTCTGTCTCACACACACACACACACACACACACACACTCTTAAGATACAATTTGCTGGAAAGGGTCATGAGGGAACTTTCTGGGGAATGATGAATATATTCTTATTTGATAGTAGTGATGATATTTATGGTGGTGTATACCAAACCAAAGTCTTATAACCTGCGTGTCTTAATATACTTAAATTCTACCTAAAAAGCAACAAAACAACAACAAAAACAAAACTAGATGACCCACCCATTTAAAAATTATCTTTTCAATAGTAATTCATTGGAAATGTTGGAGAGTATTGCTGAATTGAACTCTGATTTAAACATTGCAATTTTAAAACTCTTATTTCTATCCAGGAATAGAGAGATTCAGTGACCATAATACCAATATTAACAATAACCTGATTTTAGAGACTAACATCCTTTAAAAATAATAATAATTAGGAAAGAAAATATTTGTATTAATGTTATGTGCATTTTCACATGTTAGATTCTTTCTACTGTTTTTTTTAAGTACAAAGAATGACATTGCAGATATATGTATATTCAAACACAATTCAATTCCATTGGTTGCTCTAGATGTTTTTCATATTTGCTTCAGATTTTTCAAGAGTGGAAACAATTCTGAGACCAGGGAAGATTCCTATGTAGCCTTCCACAATTTCATTCACTTTTCCTCCTATTAAGAAATAAGAAATAACAAATATTTTTAAATTGTCTTATAATACTTCCCATAATAGTTATTAAGTTTATATATATATATAATATATAATATATGATATATATCATATATATGTTATATATATGATATATATCATATATAATAATGTATGATATATATGATATATATCATATATAATAATATATGATATATATGATATATATCATATATATATTATATATATATGGCATTTATACCACTAATACATGTTTTAAACTTTAAATAAATAATGCCACAGTCTATATAGCCACTGCATTGGTTTAAATGATACCATTATCTTAATGAGATTTTTCTGTATAAGAAATTATGTGTGGTTTTGTCAAAAAATAAACACATTTCCCTCTTTTGTTTGACAGTCTCCCCATCTTTTTTTTTTAATACTTGGAAACTCAGGGTCTATGCACTAAAAATATTTGTCTCAATGAATTCCAAGAGTCATAATGGAGAGGAGATCCACTTACATTTCATCAACTAATCTGTTAAAATCTGGATATCATTCAGGATCCATTAAGAGTAAAAAAAAAAAAAAAAAGCGTATTAAAGTGCTTGCTGATCTACATGGTTATTATATTAGTTGGCTTGATAATTAGCATTGTTTATTGCTGACTGCTGCTGACTGTAAAGAATGGAGTTGTCAAATTTTCATTGAATAATATCTGAAACTAAGAGCAGAAATATATCTTGCTTGTTAAACAGAGTGACCACATGTCACTTTTAAAATGTCTTTCAATATCTCCTATAGCGTCATTGTATTGTTATTTCAGAGACCTACTTAAAAAAGCTGTAACTAACACTTATTGACAGATGATTTTTTTAAATATTTCTAGAAAAAAATCCCTGAAGGAGATGATATTGATAAACACAAACAAAATATTTTTATGTTTCTGCCTAAGATATCATTCATGAATCCTTTAGGCTGGATTTGCTTATAGCTCACTCTCTTGGTTACTTTGTGATTCTATTCAACAATTTCCTTATTGACATTCTCCTGACTACCCAATATATAACTATAACACTTTCATTCTCAGAACCTCCTATGCCTTTTTTTAAATTTTTTTATCCTTAAAGTTCTTATTGTCATTCATCATACAATAAATTGTAGAATTTGTTTATATTTTTTCTTTGATGTCAAAAGTCTGCAAGTTCTCTGATAAATGAAATTTCATTCTTTTATTATCTTCTATATGCTAAAACTTAGTAGCTTCTCTAAATATATTTGAAGAATAAAAAAAATTACACATTTAAAATGCAGTATAAAAATTATTTTATTAAAATTTAATGCTAAGGATACATTCTGAAAAAAATTTTTTGCCATGTTTAACATAGATTCCCTGTGGTAGCTTCCATTCTTGGGTACCAGATGTTAACTCTTCTACTGTATTACTTATATGAACTTGAATCTGGTTGCATTTTTGGGCATTTCTTCTAATTCGTGTTAATTTTCACTGTGTGTGTGTGTGTGTGTGTGTGTGTATGTATACATATACATATATATGTGTATATATATTTATATATGTATATATATATTTCACTGTTTGTGTATAGTGTATATATATGTGTGTGTGTATATGTATATATATATACATATACAAGCACACACACACACGCATATATTCTTTAAATGTTCTAACACAGGCATTTATTTTTGAGAATAAAGCCTTGTTTACTTCACACTAAATATGTGTCAGAGAAATCAGTCAGTAAGAATAAAGTAACATAATAGAGCTAGAATGGAATTTCATACTTTTTGGGTAAATATTCTCATTTTTTCTTGAAGAGAATATTTTTTAATTTGGTTTTGCTTGGATGGATATTATAAATAAAAACTTGGCTAAATGTGTTTATTCAATCCATTCATTTTTAGGGCCAACTATATTCCTCAATTTTCCTAACAATCAATGCTTAAATTGAAGTGTTCATCAGGATACATGAAAGTAGATGGGAGTAAAGGTGAACTATCTAGTCTTCATAAAAGTAAAACTTCTAACTGAACCAATATACCTAACTGTAAAATTAGAACAGTGCAGTAATGAAATTTAATCTTAGAGTAGCAATAAACAACATATAATGGATTTTTGAATTTCCTTCCTGCTCTTTTAATCATCATGGAAGCTTCCTGGGTCATTGGCCCTTATAGGGATGGCAGATAAAACAGTGCTAATTTGTTAGGCTAATAAGGACAAAGACAACTATAGTTTGGTACTCAATGTACATTTTCTAATTAGAAGAAGTAATTGAGCAGGTAAAATAGAGATAGATAGAGACCTCTGATTGTTTTTTTTCTTTCCAGATAGCCAGAACATTTCATTTTCTTCAATATACAAAGTCAATCAGAACTGCCAATAAAAAAAAACTTAAAATTCTATTATCATAAAAAAAAATTACCAATAGACCAATAATAGAGAGACCAAAAGTGAATAAGTGATTGCCTAAAATCAGGGGTAGAGAAGGAAAAATTAGGTTGTTGAGGGTGGTGGGGAGAAATGAGAAATGACTACTAATGGTTATGGAGTTTCTTTTTGTGTGATGAAAATGTTCTAAAATTGATTGTGCTGTTGGTTGCATAACTTTGTGAACAAACTATAAACCAATGGAATCTACACTTTAAGTGCTGAATTGTACGATATGTGAATTATATCTCAATATAGCTATTTAAGAAAAAATCTATCTTCAAACTACCCCACATCTGCAGGTTTTCCTACCTTGTTTGTTCCAGCACTGTCAACATGATTTATTCAAAAATGAAAAGTAAATTGTGTTACTCCATGGCTTAAACTGCTTCTATATTGTCTGTTGTGGTAAATCCAACTAAAATTAATTCAAAGTATCACTAATACATATGTGAAAGCATTTCTTGACATCTGTTTACATTTTTAAGTACATCATTGTTCAATTTCATAACACTTTGCTTTATTTTCATTTTGTTTAAAAAAAAAAACATCTCTCAATCATTTTATCTTTAAACCCTTGAAAGAAATAGTAGTAGTACATTAATTCCCATATTTAATGTGCCCAATTAAGGTCAATGTATTTAGTTTATGCTTGGTAACTCATAAGTTAATGAGCTACCTAATTATTTTATCAATTATATCAAGAATTGTATTCATTTACATTGTCAAAAACTACATAGTATTTCTATATTTTTTTCTAAAATATCTAGGCAAAGGTGTAGATTTGGAGTATCTGAACAACGTTAATTATTAAAACAGCTCATGTATACGAATGTAACACAATTTTTATTTTAAACTTCACTCTATAATAATTTATTTAGTTCTCTTATTTACTTGATAGGTGAAGTTCATATGAAATACAAGTTTATATTTTCCATACTGCTGAGGTTGGCTTCAGGTGAAAAAAATAATGCAGTTAGTATGGTCTGTGGTCAAAGGGAGTAAGTTGATATTTAAGCAACACTAGCCAGTGATGACATTGTCATTCTGAGTACATTAAACATTGTGTTAGTTGGAAAAAAACAGATATGCATTGGTCTTTAGTAAGTAATCAGCTAGAAAGAGCAATTCAGAATCAAACTAAGGAGAATGGAAAAAACAGAGAATTATATTTCAGAAAGGACTAAATTTTCTAGCTAAGAATTTTTGGATGATGCATCACTTGGGACATTGAGTTGCAGTGTTTAGCTGGGTGCATAGTAGAGGTTTTCCATTTTCTTGTATTTATTCATTTCTCACAGAGACATTAGCTATGATTTTGTTATATATTTTGAAATACTAAATCAATAGAATAGATTCCATTTTAATGTTATGTGTCCCTGTGAAAATTATATTTCATGTCTTTATATTCAGACACTATCATATTGGCTAAACATAAAAATATTTCTTTTTGTATAATGTGTTTTCAAAAGCTTAATATTTATGAAACTATTATATAAATGGATAAATACTAACAGTGGAATTTGCTTCAAATCTATATTGTAGATAAAGATATATTCTGTATTATCATATTGTTGGGTGTCAGTCACTTTCCTGATATCCTTTTTTGAAACCATTTCAGTATTTAAAGTAGAACTATTGCTCAGTGTTACTCTTAAAGCATTTGGGTGTTTATCATTACTGATGGTGAGGATGACGCTAGTGCTTTTCAAGTTTATATGTGATCTATTGAGATTTGGGGTTTGATATAGATATGAATTTCTATCATTTTAGATGTTCTCTGGGAACACAGGGCTTCCTATGCATAGCCAGTATATGCATGCTCTACTGTAAAGATTGACTTTATCGTTAACGATTTCAGTGTAGCCCCTCATACCTCCTACATTCTTTATCAGAGAGTACAGAAATGACAATGAAGGCTTTCCACTGACATTTGAAAACAAAAATCCACAAGTGTTGTTTAATTACTTAGACAATGGATACACAATGAATGTTTTACAATATTTTTTTTTACTTTGTTCCAAAGATCAACCACTGTCATCCCTTCTGTAGATGAGGTATAAAATTTAAGAGAAAACAATATTAAATTTTTACAGATGATCAGAAGAAAGATACTAAAAAACATCAGTTCCCAAAACAATGCTACTCTGAGACTGCTAAGCATCACGAATGATCTTGCTACTAGTAGCAACGAATCTGATGAGTCTGCAGCAAACACAATTCTTGACTCCTCAGAGGAAATTATTCAGCTGAGTGGCATAGGACTGAAAGAGAGATCAAGGCAAATTTTAGAGCAGAAATGAATGTTTATTAAAAAGTTTTAGAGCAGGAACAAAAAAAAGTAAAAAGTACACTTGGAAGAGGGCCAAACAGGTGACTTGAGACATCCAAGTTCTCTGTCAACCCTCCCTTGACTTAGGGTTTTATACATTGGCATGGTTCTGCGGTGTGCATTTCTTCTCCCATGATTCTTCCCCTGGAGCAGGCTGCCTGCACGTGTGGTGGCCCACCAGCAAATAGGACGGGCTGAACGCAGTGTGTTTACTGAAGTTGCATGCATGCTCATTTCAGGTGTTCTTCCCTGACCAGTCAAGGGTTCCTTGAAAAAGGCCATATGCTAAACTTCGCCATTTTTTCTTTTAGTGTGCATGCTTAAGCCTGGTTGCCTGCCTACTGAGATCTTATCAGGAAACTGCCAATCACCAGCTTCAGATTTCTATCTATTGGGAGACTGCCTTTCCCTGGCCCTAGCTGTTACCAAGTATTATTTTAGAGACACAGTGCAGCAAACTTGATTCTTGCCTCCTTAGAGGCAACTGCCTGACCAACACCTTATGGCTTCTTGGCATTCCTATGAAGGGGCCTTCTCCTGCCTTGCTCATGTCTACTAGTTACCTACTCTAACATTTTCCTCCTCAAGAGTCCAAAATCCGATTATTAGGGAAAATCGATGAATGTCTTCTGTAACTCTCTCCTCCTGAGAGATGGCCAGTGGTGGTGGTTCTGTGCGTTTTGACTCTTGCTAGCAGTCAGGGCAAGGTGGTTCTATGTGTTGATGAAAGTGGCATCCAGCCAGGTCCAAGGGAAAAAGAATCAGTATGTCACCTCTTTTGTGTTTCACTGATGGGCAGTGTAGGGGTATCTGCCCAAGGATGGCTCCTGAGTATTGAGAGGATGGCATCCCTCACTGAGGATCGTCTGGAACTTGATGGTTTGAGGGCAAGAGGAAATAAATTCGGTTAATAATTTAGAAGACAGGAACCAAAAAGGCATAAAAGTAGGAGACTGACAAGTGAGCTAAAAAGGGAAGAACCCAGGAAAATCATTTTCAGATTATTTCCCAATGTAATCAACCCTGAGAGACTTGTTTCCATAAACTGAAGACCCGATTTAGGAATTGCCTCATGCTGTCTTGTACTTCTTTTGATTGATTAAGCCAAAAGCAACATATTTTATCTAAGGCTAAACAATTCCTCCCTGTGCTACCATTAACATGTTTAGTACTTAATGATTTTGGAGAACTACGGCTGCTAAAGAGTCAATTTTTTCTTTCATGGTTTTTAAGGTTTTTGCCATGGGATCAATGTGGTTGGTGATTTCCTCTGAGTGTTGGCCACAGAGAGAGAGAAGGAGGGTTTGGTGATTCTAGTCATTCCAGTTTCTATACCAGCTATAATACCAAGTTATATGAGAAGGGGAATAAATTGGCTAGCGCTTCTCACCCGAGGCAAGATGAAAAACTCATAGATTGGTACTAGAAGAGAGAAATTGACAGGGACTGTGAAGATGTTTGAGCAGATGTAGCCTGTGGTACAAATTCCAGTCCAGTTAATGGGGAGGCATTGATGAACTGATTGACCACAAATACAGAAGTCTCCTCAGCTTTTAATGTTACAGAAATGTTGAAACAAATTCAGGGGGTAAGAACAGCTCCAAAACATCCCATGGCTACCAACACACCCAGGTGACTGGTAGATAAAGTCATGCCTTTTAACACATGTACATGGGGTTTAGCTCTGATTAGCTCCTTTGATTTTACTTTCCCAAAAAAGAGAATTTTGAGTTTGGTCCAAGAGAATCTATTGTGCTACAGAGGTTCTAAGGTTGGGAATTTGAAGATGTTGGGTCTAATAAGCAGGCCAGAACCAGAAATTTCAAGTACTACGTGAGCGTGGGAATCCCTGACAAAACTGGGTGAATTTGTGTAACAAATTTTCCAAGGAAGAGTAATATTTGGAAGTTTGTAGACTGTTGGTTGACAGCAGACTTGGTTGTTGGTGTATATTTGGTAATTCAGTTAGCTAGGACCAACAGCAAGAGTAACATCACAAACTTTGCTGGGAAGGGCACCTACGTCCATCCCATTTTTCCTCTTGGCTCTAACACAAAATAGGGGCTACTCCCATTAAGGAGACATTAATAAAAATGTTCATTTATAAATTAAAGGTGACTTCTAAGAGAAACTGTTGTTAATGAGGCAGATGACTCTGGAAGAAACATTTTAAAAAGCCATCCAGGAGAATGGATCCTCATCCCTAGAAGATTCACTTCCTGTTTGCTCAATTTCATCTGATGTTTCTTCTCGCCTAAATATAAAATAATATATAGTGTACATAAACCTTTTAAATTAAAACACTGCATTGTGTGTAGGGACTGAAAGCCTGTGCTTCTTTGTTTTGCTATTAATAGATGATCTAAGTATTCTGTGACGCTGCTGTGTTGCTTAGTTATCCTGAAGACAAATTTTCACTTTATTAATTCTATGCCATTTTTTTAACTGTTAAGCACTTATCTGTAAATAAGTATATGAAAATGATCACACATCAGTAGCATATAAATTCAAAGTCAGGAATGATAGTGATGCTAGAAAAAAAACAGATCGTCCAGATGGGTGGTGAACATAGCGCAACTTTTGCTCTCTAATGGTTCAATGTACATAAACTTTATTGCAGGCACACATTACTAAAACTTTTATATAAAATTACCTTCAGGCTATATGCATAATCAATGTGAATAAACTTTATATTTATGCTTAGATCCCACCTACAAGATATCTCATTATGTACATGAAAATATTCTAAAAGCCAAAAATCTGAAACACAAAACACTTTTGGTCTCAAGAATGTCTGCTAAAGGGTACTCAACCTGTACTATTAAAAATAAATATAACACTAATTTCTTGTACACTTGGAATGATATCCTACCTCCAGTGAACATTTTAGCCATATACATCAAAAATCTATTTTTTGAAATTAGTATTGAAATCATAGAGGCAAGTGTATTTTACTTTTTTTGAAACAGGGAGATTTATCTTTATTTATTTTCTTAAACAAACTTCTCCTAATTTTGGAATTTTAATTTTTTTCTAAAATTATTTATGTGTAATTCACTGTGTTTATGCATTTAATAATCTTTGACTTATAGAATCTTGGCTTTTTAAAATTTTTATTTATTTATTTTTTTACTGACCACCATTTAGAAGATTTTATTTTTCTTCTGCAATTTCTGTATGTCTTTTCTAGTTAACTATATCAGAAGTCATAGTAAACCTGTAATATGGACAGAAGATAAAAATATGAAAAATAATTAGGAATAAATATGCTCTGTTTTTAAAATACTTAGCAACTATTAGTGTTCTATGGCTGCTATAATAAATTATCACAAATTAGTGCCTTAAAACAGCAGAAATCTATTATCTTACAGTTTGGAGGCCAGAAGTCTGAAATCAGGGCGTTGGCAGGGCTGTGCTCGCTTGAACAACTCTAGGGAGAGTCTGTGCCATTCCCCCTCCTAGTCTAGCTTCTGGTGGCTCCCTGCAATCCTTGGCATTCCTTTTCTCATAGCTGCACCACTCCAAACTCTACCCTCTTTGTATATCTTCTCCCCTTCGTCTTCTCTTCTTCCTGTCTTAAATTTCTCTTTGCCTTTCTCCTACAAAAACTCCTATCATATTCTGGTCCATCTGGTAATCCATATTATTTCAACTCAAGATCCTTAACTTAATCACATCTGCAGATATTGCTTTTTACATATAAGGAAACTCACAGGTTTAGGTGACTTGACAGAGACATTTTTTAGGAGACCATTTTTTCTGCCTACCACAGGAAGTAATATTCAATTGTGTGATATTAATTAATGTCATGCTTCCAAATTAAGAGCTTGTAAGGTAAATGGATGTGCTTTGGTCAAAAATAGGCTGAGGTAAACATCCTGCATGACTCAGTGTGTCTGGAGCACAGCTGTACAATTCTGTGCATTATATAATCACAGCTACGTAGCCATAGCATGGGGAAGCTCATAACTTGGCTTGGAGCCACTGTTGTTTGTGAAAGGTATAACTACCCTACTGACACTGGACATGCTGCATGTGCCCAGAGAGAAAAGGTTAAGCTGCTGAACTTGAAGGGGAGATGTCCTTTCTGTAGATGGACTGTGGAGAGACAAGAATCACCAAGTATGCCAGGAAATGCAACTTTAAGTGTGGGAGTGGTAGGAGCCGCAGAGCTGGCAGCTAAGAGCGGCTACAGCTGGAGCAGGCAGCCAAGATAAAAATGGACAGTTTGAGAGAGCTGCTGAATTAAACCATATTTCACCTGCCTACAGCCCTCCACCGAGTGTTCTTTCAGCTATTTGCCACCCATCTATCCACTCCCCTCAGACCTCAGCATGGGCTGCAACCTGACACTTGGCATGACAGTGCTGAATACACTTCAACTATCACTGGAATACTGGTAATTATTTTTCACTATCTGAGAAAACTACTGAAGCTGCAGGCCACTAAGGAGGTTATTTCATTGATAAGTGACTGTCCTAGACAATTAAGTACCTGCAATACAGACTGCAGAGAGCCCCTTCACTGCCAGATGGCTGCTTAATGTTTAAGCAACGTGGTGAAAAATGAAAAGAGAAGAGCTTCTTCAGAGGCAAGTTGTTTCCAAGATACTTTTTGTTCCTGTTCTTACTGACTTTTGTCTTCACAAGTTTTCCTTTTTGAACTGAAAAAATAAAAAAGAATTAACAGCTTTTCAACAGACTTAGCATGTCTTTAAAAATAAATCATAAAATTATTAAGTTTAGCATTTATACTTAGGAACAGATATTTACATTGTTTTTAAATATGTTTTAAAATATTTGGAAATTCTAAAAGCAAGTTATATGATTTGAATTAAGCAGCTGTATATAAATGATTAACATTATAAATAGTATCTTGATATAAAACACAAATTGAATATTACTGTCACTCTGAAACATTGATATATTTTATGCAATATAAATATTGAATAATTCTTAATGTCACACAACTTCTTGAAATGTTTTATATGGACAGGAACATTGTCGTTTAGTGTCAAATTTTCAAATGAAAATTTAAGAGGACAAATTCAATATTTTACTGATTTATCACATAATTGATTTAGGCATCAATAGATGTATATTCCTTTCTAATTTTGTCTCATCTACCTTGTGAGCACAAGGTAGTAATACAAATCACACATAATCAAAGCGTTGTTTTAGTCATTTGTTTTGTTTTTTTTTTTAATTTAACAAATACACATATTTTTTTTCCAGTTAGTGAGCTGTGATTTGACCTAAAGTGAAAGCCAGGGCTTAAGGGCCCTCAGTTTAAATCAAACGTGTTAAATTTGGTCATGTGGTTTTACACACAGAAAATAATCCAGAGTTTGCGTTATGTTCATGTCATAAAGCAAGTATTGGAAAATTACGGTTTATAGAAAATATTGGCTGGGTACAGTGGTTCACACCTGTAATCCCAGAACTTTGGGAGGCTGAGGCGGGCAGACCACTTGAGGCCAGGAGTTCAAGACCAGCCTGGTCAACATGGTGAAACCCTGTCTTTACTAAAAAACGAAAATTAGCTGGGTGACGTGGTGGCGCAGGCCTGTAATCTCAGCTTCTTGGGAGACTGAGGCTGGAGCATCACTTGAAACCGAGAGGTGGAGGTTGCAGTGAGCCGAGATCATCCCACTTCACTCCAGCCAGGGCAACGGAGCCAGACTCTGTCTCAAAAAAAAAAGTAAAAGAAAAAGAAAATATTTTACCTGCAATCTGTTTTTTGTAGATTACAGACACACCTGTTTGTTTATGTATTGTCTGGAATTGCTCACTCTCACTACAGTGACATAGTTGAGTAACTCAGTGATAAGATTTGGCTCTCTGTTATCATCCAGTTCTCACCTTGAATTGTAATCCCCATAATCCGCATATGTCAAGGACAGTACCAGGTGGAGGTAATTGGATCATAGGAGAAATTTCCTCATGATGTTCTCATGATAGTGATTAAGTGTCATGAGATATGATGGTTTTATAAACATCTAGCATGTCCTCAGCTTGCATTCTCTCTGTCCAGCCATCCTGTGAGGAAGCTGTCTGCTTTTTTGCTTTCTGCCATGACTGTAAGTTTCCTGAGGCCTTCCCAGCAATGTGGGTTAATTAAACTTCCTTCCCTTATAAATTAACCAACCTCTGGTATTTCTTCATAGCTATAGTAGGTACTACTCATATTCCTATGTTTAGCTACAGTAGGTACTACTTATTTTCCAGTATATATATATATATATATACATAGATTAATTATATATTAATATTTGGCCATTGCTATTCCTATGTTTAGCTGTAGTAGGTACTACACATTTTCCAAAGTGGTTCTACCAACTATATGCCAAACAGTGATCTATGGGATACTCTGCTGTTTCACGTGCTTGTTAATGCTTTATGTTGTATATTTTATCATTTTAAAATTTACACTTTCATTGATGACTATATTTTCATGTTATGGTCATTTAAATGCCCTCTTCTGTGAAAGCCTATTTAAATGTTTTATCTCTGTAATTCCAGCCTGACTAATGGAAAGGCAGATTTCCATTTCTTACTTTTTTACTTTTTCAGCCAAGATAGTTTTTACTTTCTAATATTCACTACATTGAATTCACTGAATTTGTGTTAAATAATATTACTAGCTTGTTTGGATTTAAATCCATTTATCCTACTTACTAAATGTCTTGACTTAAGCAGATTATTTAAGCCCTTAACACTTTTGTATTTGCTCACTGAAGTGTGAATTATTGTAGTATATTTATCATGGCAATGTTATGAGAATTTATAGTACTCAGCTTATGAGAAGTACTAAAAAAGTGACTGTTAAAATTGTTATCTTTCTCTTTTCTATTCTAGTAACTATAACCTTCTAATTGGAAAAAATAGTTTATCTGACAACTCATTAAGACCCCAATTATTGACTTGTCTCTTCTAATGCCAAATTTGTATAATCTAGTATTTACAGCTAATCTTTTCTCAGTCTCTTATCAAACCTATCTTTGACTTTCACTGTCTTTGGCATTTTTCAACCTGTGTTGTTTTGTTTGATATGAACAAGCTTCAAACTGTCTTTATGTTTGTAATATACAAACCTATTCCCTAGTACACCTATCTTCTCACACAATTATTACTGATTGACTTTCCAGATAATATAATTGGCCTCATATATTTTAGAAATTTAAAGAGTCTAGACTGTTAAATATATATTTTCTGTTTCTGACTACTTACATATTAATGTTTTATAAGATTTTGAAAAAGAAAAAATAAGTAACATAGCATAAATGATTGTCATAAACAAAAGTGTAATTAGGTAACATTCTGCTTTTGATTAAATTAGAAGTTACTATTTCATATGACTAATTTTTTAATTAATAGAATTTTTGAAAGAAGTTTTACATTTATGAAAAAATAGGCAGAAAGTACAGAGAGTTTTCTTTACCTACTCTCTAAATAACATAACTTAAATGACTGTCTTATTGTCTTGAATAAAAGTATACTAGGGTGACATTCTTTTACTACTTTGTATGACTACATTTTAAAAATTTAACAGATTTTTATAAAAGAAGTTTACATTTACAAAAAAAATGGGTAGAACGTTTTCCATATTTCCTTCTCCTATACCTATGTTATTACAATGGAATTAGCAAAAATCAATTATTAAAAGGGACATGTTAATTTCAGGACTACCAGAAGTATAGACCCTCTTCTTAAATTTCCATAAAATAAAGTAGAATTTTTATAAAGTATACTAATACTAAATGTAAAGATATATTAATAGAAGTTATTCAAAAATAAGAATAAAGGGTTTTTTTAAGAATCAAAGGAAACAAAGCAGGAACATAGCATCAGTTGGTTATGAGACGACTTCAAACACATGTACATATAGGTAATTATATTCCATTTAATTGGAAAATCTATTGGAAGAAATAATAGTGAAAATATTTCAAAATTTGATAAAAATTTAAATGTACTGATCCAAGAAGCTCATCAAAACCAAGTACAAAAATGTATTTTAAAAAACTACACCATGATATAAAATAATCAAATTGCTCAAAACTGATAGAATACCTTAGAAACAGCCAGGGAAAAAATACGCACATTACATACAGGGAAACAAAGATAAGGCTGACAGCTGAATTCTTTTTCAAAACAATGAAAGCAATAAGAGAGTGGAGCAAATTGTTTAAAATAAACCACATCAATCTAGAATTCTATACTCAGTAAAAAGATATTTCAACAACAAAATCAAGATTTGTAAATATAAAATACTAAATTGATACTCTTTCAGGATACTGGCATTATGTGAAATGTCAAAGGAAATCGATCATACAATAACAAATGATACCATATAGGAATATGAATCAAAACAAACAAACAAAAAACCCAAAGAGCAATAAAGTATTATTGGAACACACACACACACACACACACACACACACACGCACACACACACACACACACACACGAGTTATGGCCAGCAAACAAAATAAAAATTAGCTCACTAGAGATGGTACTTTAACATATATATATATTTTTTAAGAAATTTGAAACCAAAAAAAAAAAGTTGTAAGAACAGAGTGGGAGAAATACTGACCTGGAATATATTCAATGAGAGGAAGCTATGACCACTAACTAGTCCCAGGTACCAGGAAGAACACAAAAGAAGTACAAGAGGGGTTAAATTTTAGTCTACAAAAGTATTTAGAGCTGAAAATAGAGTTGTTTCCCAGAAAATTTTGTGCATAAAACAGTAAACCTCTCGATAACTTCAGGTCACAGAAAAGCCATCAATCACTGACATAATAGAGACAGAATTATTTTTAGCTGCAGAAAATAATATAAGAAGACAGTTCTTTCTGGAAGGTACAGATTTCCAAGCACATTATTAAAGACTTAGAATTCTTATTTTTTCTAAAGTACTTGTCATTTTACACTTTTCCCTTGTGGCCTCATGGTGGCAATGCAGCTCCACGAACAACAGTTGTTGTCCAGGCAGAAAGAAAGAATGGGGGAAAGGTGCCTAGTTTCTTTTAATCATCTAGAAAAAGCTCCCACAGAGATTTCTTCCTACATCACATGGCAAGATCTGTGATATGAGGCCAGCACTAGCTGAAAGGAATGCTTCAGCGTCAAATACTTTCACTTTCTAGAACCCATACAACAGGAAAGCAAAGGAGAAAGGAGTTGAGAATGACTTTGTTTGAGTTTGTGTTTATAAGAGCTACAGAATAACATGGTAAACCTGAAAGAAAGAAGATAAAAATATGACTAGAGAGAAAGTTGATAACTCAAAAGGAATAGAAAATTCATTAAAAAATACTTCAGAATATCCTAAAAGATAGTCCACAGTCTTGTAATAAATTGGGTCAATACACTTAAGAAATTTATAAAAGTCGTATTTTATAAATAATAATTATAACAATAAAATTTGTGAAAGTTCTGAAAATCCATAATGGTATTATTTTTGTAGATAGCAATTTGAAGGTAAAGACATGCTAAAGAGTGTAATTATCAATGGTATTCAATCTGTAGCTCCAGATATCTATTAATTTAGAAAAAGTAACATTAAAAATCTCTTTTTCTCTCTATGACACAAACACACACACACATGCATGCACACAGGCACACACATGCACACCACTATTATCACAATCAATGACATAAACTACATATTATGATTGAGGAAAAATTCTTGCTAGTGTAGATATATATATTCCATTCCCTGCATGAAACACCTGCCAGCAGCTGATCCGATAGAAACTGTCTTATTTTTTTTTAATTGGGGAAGAAGAAAAGCAAAATTACAGAATAAGAGCTTTCAGTGTTCACTTCCTTATAGAAACTCAATCAGAACTATCCATGAATAAAAGTATCTTCACCAGAGTCTCAAAAATAGGTAAGAGATCACAGTATTTGTTATTGGAATAATTACTATAAGAAAAGACACATTGAAGAATGTAGAGGGACAAAGCTACCTTGCATTGATCATTGTTTGTCCCACTCCAAACATCACAGCAATGAGAGAGAACAATTTCACTTAGGGGGAAGAGAAGAAAGTGACTGCAGGACTTTGACTTTGAACTCAGTGCCAGACCCATCGCAATGAAATCCAACATTGGGCAGGAAATTACAGCTAGTGATTCAAGACACATGTCTGTGGACAAAAATCCTATCCCTACCTCAGTTCGAAATAGAGAATGGTGGCCCTGTTGGAATGTACTCTTTCTGGCTCACATTACTGCTAATCATCTGCTGCAGTCTCAAACCACAAATAAACCTCAGCATCAGGCAGGTGGTTAATGGCTTGGGTCTTGAAAATTACTCTGTGCTGCTTTGGTCTCTGTAGCTGTGGGATTCAGGTGGGCCTAGTATTACAGTGGTTGTGGTGGCCATGAGACTGCCCACCCCATACTTCTCCAATCCAAGACAGAGTAGCTCAGAAAGAGACATTGTTCACTTGGGGGGAAGAGACACAAAATGTTGCCTTGGAGTCAAAGGCCTGGACCACATGGAAAACCCCAGCACCATAGATCTGTAGAACCTGAGTACAGGACAGAGACCATGGGTGAACTCTCTGTACCTGCAATGGCCTCGGGCAGAAACTCAGACCAAATAGGATAGACAAAATTCTTTAGGAACTTAGGATGTCATCTTGTGCTAAACCAGCAGGAGTGACCAGGAGCTCAGAGAATGTAATAATCACCCTGTTTAGAATCTCTGGAAAGACAGGCATAAACAAAGCCAGACAGTGAGAACTGAAACAAATGCCTAATTCTCCAGTTCATAGATTTTGTTGTTCAACCATAATCATTAAGACCTTTGAGAGAAACATGAATTCACTGAACAAATAAAATGATGCACAAAAGATCCACCCCAAAGCAATCAAGATGTATGATCTGCCGGAAAAAAAAAAAAAAAAAAAAAAAAAACAAAACCCTTTTAAGGAAAATCACCAAAGAAGCAATTCAGTGGTTCATCAGAGAAATTTAACAGATTAAAATAATCAAACAGAAAACTTGGAGCTGAAAACTACAATGAAAAAAATAAAAAATGCAATAGTGGGGGCGTCAACAGCAGAATGAATCAAACAGTAGAAAAATCGTGAGCTCAAATATAGGCTGTTTGAAAATACACAATCATAGGAGAAATAAAATTAAAAGAAACACAGAAAACTTATGTGAGACATAAAATTAAAAGAAACACAGAAAACTTATGTGAGACAACATCAAGAGTAAATACTCAAGTTATTGGGGTTAAAGAGGGACTAAGGAATTCCAAACGTCTAGAAAGACAATTCAAAGAGACAATAGCAGAGAACTTTGCAAAACCTGGAGAAAAACAAAAGTATCTAGGTAGACTAAGGTCAAGGGTCAACAATCATTTTTAAACCAAAAATGTCTATCCCCAAAAATACTTGAATCAAGTTCTTAAAAGCTAGAGAAAGGATTTTGAAAAAGTCAAGTTAAAAGAATCAAATAACACATAGGGAGTAGTAGACTTATCAGCAAAAAACTTACTTTCTGTAGTGAGAAGGATTATATGCTTAAAGCAATGAAGAAAATAAAAACCACAACAAGGAATACTGCATCCAAAAAAACCTTCCTTCAGATAGCTTTTTCTCATATCCTTTCTTTTTATATCCTTCAGAAATAAATCAGTGATAAAGATTTTCCAAAAAAAACAAAATCTGAATTTATCACTACCAGATCTATCTTAAAAGAAATGCCAAAGAAAGTTCTTTAAACTAAAAAAGATAACATGCAACAACAAAAAATTAGAAGTTATAAAACTCACTGGTGAGAGTATGCATACCAAACAACTCCGAATACCCTAGTATTGTAAATGTGGTGCATAAATCACTTATATCTTTAATATAAAGAGTAAAGAAGAAAAGTATTTAAAATAATAGTATTAATTTATAAAGAGCTAAGAAATATAAAAATATATAAAATGAAACAACAAAAGTTCCAAATATGGGGATGAATGGAGTTAAAGTATAAAGTTTGGTACTTTTGAGTTTTGCTTTTTTTATTTCCTTATTTTTATGATTAAATTTCCATAGTTACCCACTTAAAATAACTTGACATAATTACGATATGTATTTTGTAAGCTTCATGATTGCTACAAAGTAAAAGCCTATAATAGATACACCAAAAATATAAAAGCAGTAAATTAAAACACACTACTTCAGACAATCATATAGCAATAAAGAAAGACAGTAAGA
Source organism: Sapajus apella (assembly GCF_009761245.1). NCBI lineage: Eukaryota > Metazoa > Chordata > Mammalia > Primates > Cebidae > Sapajus > Sapajus apella. Next base: position 21,391,693 of record NW_022436967.1, on the reverse strand, counting down.
GAAATAATAGAAAAAACCCCACAAAACTACAAAAAAAATCCTAAAAATCAAGTAAGGAAATCACTGTAGTAAGGCCTTCCTTACTGATAATTACCTTAAACAGAAGTGGATTAAATTATCTATTTAAAAGACAGAGTGACTTAATAGATTAAAAAAGAAGATTCAACCCTACATTGATAACAAGAAATACATTGCTTCATCAAAGAAACATATTGACAAAGCCAATGGGTAGAAAAAGATAGTTCATGAAAACTTAAAGTGAAAAGAGTAGTACTTGTTGTACTAAAATCTCATAAAACAGACTCTCTTTTTTGAGTCAGGGTTTTGCTCTGTCATTAAGGCTGGAATGCATTGGGACAATCATGGCTCACTGCAACCATGAACTCCTGAGCTAAAGTTATCCTCCCACATCAGCCTCTTGAGTAGCTGAAAATACAATCACATTCCACCAAATCTGACAAATTTTTCTGTTTTTAGTAGAGATGAGATTTCTCTATGTTGTCCAGGCTAGTTTCAACCTCCTCAGCTCAAATGATCCTCTCACCTCAGTCTCCCAGTGTGCTCTGATGACAGGTGTGAGCCACTGTGCCCAAAGTTGATGAAATAAACTTTAAATCAAAAGCAGTTAAAAGAGACAAAGAAGGTTATTATATAATTATCAAAAGATCAATTCAACAAGATAATATAATAATTGTAAATATATATGTGCCCAACATCAGAACACCTAAATATATAAAGAAAATGATAGAGGACTTTAACACCCTACTTTCAATAATGGACAAATTATCTACATAGGAAATTAACAGAGACACAGTAGAGTTAGACTGCATTTTAGATCCAGTTAATGTAATAGACATCTACAGAATATTCCAACCAATAGTTGGAATATATATTATTTTGAATAGCACACAGAACATTCCTCAGCAGAAATCATATAGTAGGCCACAAAGCACGTCTCAAACATTTTCAAAAATATGATTTTATAAACAATATTTTTTCTGACTACATGCAAGAAAACTAGAAGTCAATAATAAAGAAATCTTAGAAAACTATATAAATACATGAAAAATGAGAAACATATTCCTAAACAACCAGCAGGTCAATGAAGAAAGTAAGGAGAAAGTTTAAAAATTTTTTGAGACATATAATGGAAATGCAGCATACAATAACTAATGAGATATAGCCAAAGCAGCACTAGGAGGAAAGTTATTAGCCATTAATGACTACATTAGAAAAAAAAATTGAAACATTTCAAATAAACATTCTAATATCATACCTCAAAGAAGTAGCAAAACAAAAAGAAATAAACCCAAAATTACTAGAAGGAAAAAATAAAGATCAAGGCAAAAATAAATAAAATGGGGATAAAATCTTTATGAAAACAAACTAAGAGTTGACTTTTGAATTGACATACAAAATTTACAAAGTTTTGCCTCAACTAAGCAAGAAAAAAGAACAACCAAATAAATGAAATCAGAAACAAAAAAGAAGACATTACATTAGATACTACAGAGACAGAACGTACCATTAAGGACCATTATTAACAACTGTACACAAAAACAACTGAATGACTAAAAAATAGATAAATTCCTGGACACATAAAACTTACCAAGTTTAAATATGAATAAATAAGAAACCTGAACAGACCAATAATGGGTAATGGCAGTGAATCAATTATAGAATGTCTCATTATATTAGTTCGTTTTCACATTGCTGATAAAGACATACCTGAGACTAGGCAAATTACAGAAGAAAGAGTTTTAATTGGACTTACAGTCCCACGTGGCTGGGGAAGCCTCACAATCATGGCGGAAGGCAAGGAGGTGGAAGACACGTCTTACATGGATGGCAGCAGGCAAAGGGAGAGAGCTTGTGCAGGGGAACTCCTCTTTTTAAAAACAACCAGACCTCTTGAGACTTATTCACTATCACAAGAAAAGCATGGGAAAGACTTGCCCCCATGATTCAATTACCTCTCACCAGGTCCCTTACACAACAAGTGTGAATTCAAGATAAGACTTAGGTAGGGACACAAACAATATCACCCATCAATGAAATGTTCATGACCAGATGGCTTCATTGATGAATTCTACCAAACATATAATAAGAATTCCAATCCTTCTCAAATTTTTCCACAAATTGAAGAGGAGTAAATTTTTACAAGCTCATTCTGTGAGGCCAGCATGACTTTGCTAGCAAACCAGATAAAGACACATCAAAAACAGAAAACTATAGGCCAATATCCCTGATGAACATAGGTGTAAAAATCCTCAATAAAATACTGTCAAACTGTATCCAACAGAACATCAAAAGCATTATTTACCATAATCAAGTGAAATTTATACCAGAAATGCATTAATGGTTCAACATATGCAAATCAATAAATATGAGATATCACATCAACAGAATAAAGGATTAAAATTATATGACCATTAATAAAATATGGAAAGTATGAGCAAAATATCTGAATAGACATTTCTCAGAATACAAAATGTAATCAACTTATTCATCAACAGATAAGTGGATAAAGAAAATGTGGTATGTCTACATAGAATACCACTCAGCCATAAGAAATTATAAAATCCTGTCATTTGTGACAATGTGCATAAACTTGGAGGACATTATACTAAATGAAATAAGATAGGCACAGACAAATACCACATGATATCACTCATATGTGAAATCTAAAAAGTTTTTTTCATAGAATTAGAGTGTAAAATAACAATTAGCAGAGGATAGGAAGGGTGGATGGAGGAGGAGGAAGATTGGTCAGTAGATACAAGGCTATGGTTAGATAGGAGGAATATGTACTGGTATTCTATTTCACAAGAGAATAGTTAGAGTTAACAATAATCTAGTGCATATTTCAAAATACCTAGGAGAGGTTTTTGAATGTTCTAGTTATAAGAAATGATAAATGTTTCAGGTAATGGATATGCTAATTACCCTGATTTGATTACTACACAATGTATACATGTGTCAAAGCATCACATGATACCTCACAAATATGTGCAGTTAAGATGTGTCAATTGCAAATTCAAAAATTATCAATAAACCAAAAAGAACCATTCCATAATTAAGTAAATTTTACAGCAAGATTTAAAAATAAAAAAGAAACATTGAACTCAAATTGGTGGTGAAGAAAGCTTTGCATAAAATACAATACTAAATAAATTGCAAGTCAAAATTAAAATCTACTGCTTTTGAAATTGAAGATTTTACTCAAATATTATCAAATTCAAAATATAGATATAAGAGCTCAGGGAAAATATAATAGGGTGACAAATGAGACAAACTATTAGGTGAAGGAAACCAGGAAGTAAATTAAAAATAAAATAAAACCAATACAGAAATGGCAACATTTCTAGCAACAGTAAATGTGTAGTTTAATTTATGTATATACGTGTGTGTGTATATGTGTGCATAATTTACATATGTATATATACACACATATATGTGTGTATATATGTGTTAATATAAATTAATAACATACATTAATTTACATATAGTATATATACAAACATATGTGTATGTGTAACCCACATACAGACACACACACACACACACATATAGACATATAATGGGTGTTGCTAAAAATGTAGTAAGTCACAGCAAAATTAAAATGAAATCCCAAATTAATTATGATAAAATATGGAAAAATAATAAATATAGAGGGTAAAGATGAATGTACATTTCTAATTAATCCAAGTGAAGAAGCAATAAAACAAATGTTTCTGTAAAACAGTCAAGCAAACTTTTGATAAGTTAATTAATATGTTGAAAGAGTTCATATTATAGTATAAAATATATGGATTTTATAACCTTCAGAGAAATCTTCACAAAATTTCTTGGACTTCAGGTTATCCAAAGCAGCCATAATCAATGCTCATAATCCACTACCACACGCTGGGAAAACCTCATTTTGATTGTACAAGTGCCTTTTCTGATTAATTGATGCCTGTGCCATTTTGATTTTTTCAGTACTTATACATAAAGAGGAAAGAACATCAGAAATAAGAATTCTCTACTGCAATGACAGATACTTGAAAACAAAGGACCTATACAATCTAAGGTCAAAAGGAGTTTAGAATAAAAAGCACAATAAACTTATTAAAATAAGATGAATAAATCACTAAATCGGAAAATAATGTATAGGATATGTAAACAGAAAAACAGTTACTGCAAAATAATCTCAAGAATTTGGTCTTTGAATGGTCTAACATATAGATATAACAATAGCTCATTTAATAAGAAAAAGGGAAAATGTAATTATCTGTGAACTAATAAATGGGAGAATTAACAATATTCAGTGAAAGTTTTAAAACAATTTTTAAAAGATAACTTTGCATAGTGCTATGTCAATATATTTAATTATAAAGGAGGTTTACTAGAAAACATATACTAAGACAATTGAAAAAAGAAGCAATAGACTTAAATGGGTTTTTTTCATAGGAGAAATAGAAAGAAAGCTTTCAAAAGTTCCCTTTTTTTGAAAGTATAAATTCTTCAATTTAATTTTTAACTGCTACCAAAACCATAAGTAACTCACCACTCTAATGCTATTTCAAATGTCAGATCACAGAAAATAAGAACAAAAAAGGTATTTGAAAGACATTTTAAGTCTCCACCAAACTAATAACCACAAAATTGGAATGCTATTTCTCTGTCACAGAAAACCACAGACCAATCTCCCTTCTCCATATTTGAGAACTGTAACTATTATTCAATATTAATATTTCTCAGTCAAATTTGTCATCATAAAAAAATAAACAAAAATATGGCCATTCATCAATTTAAGCTAAAGATGACTTGAATAGAATTAACATCCATTAAAAATTGATATTTTACTCTTATTTTTCTCTCAGAACCCACATTCAAACACTCCACAAATCCTGTCAGCTGTCAATTTTGAAATCTCTCCATAACTGAGCCATTTTTATTATATCCACCGTGTTTACTCTAGTCCAATTTATTATGACATCTTTCCTTGTTATTCCAAAAGCTCCTACAACCTTATCTTCTTATTACTAATCTTGCAGTCCTGGAATCTATTATCAAAATAGCTTCCATAACAGAGCTTCACTCTGCTCAAATTTTCTGGTGGCTTTTCATGTCACTCAGCATAACACCCAACATCTTTACTATAACTCAAAAAGGCTGAAATGATCTAGATCCTCTCTCTCTCTGTTCTTACCTTGCACTAGTCTCCCCCATGTCTGTTGTGCCTCAGCTCTCCTGATCCTTGGGTTTTGATCATGTCTCCCTTCACCATGCGTTCTATTCCCTGATAGCCATATTTTCATGCCCTCACTTTTTTTTTCTCCAAAAATTCCATTAGGATTTCCCTATTTCTCTTTATAAAATAAGAAACTTTCAATCACTATGTTCATTTTCTGTTTTGTTCACTGATGTATCGCCAGTACCTTACAAATAGAATAAAACACACTGATGTTCAATAAATACTTTTGATGAATAAAAAAATGAACATGAAAAAATGAGGAATATCTTTATGTGTTGATATGCGGTCTTGCCCTTACTATATTGTCAGATGCAAAAATATTTTGCAGAAACACAAGTGCAGCATGACCTGATTTGAATAAAAATAAATATATGTCAATGTATAAAGTATAATGTAAATTTTACGTATGTGTATATTGAATAAGTGTATGTGTACGTAAAAGCATAGGAATATGGTTATAAAAATGAAAGGAGGAAGGAATGAAAGGAAGGTGAAAAAGATCAGATGATCTAATCCAATCCAAACTGTAAACAGTAGTGACCACTGGTAGATATGATTTAATGTGTGTTTATATGTATGAGTGTGTATAGGCTGTGGTGGCAGGATATTATGAGATTTTTACTTTTTAATTTATATCATTATCTATTGTTTTACGATTATTCTCTATAATTTTCTATTTATTCTCTATCATTCTCGATTGTCTTTTAGTTTTCAAAAATAATAATATTGTAATTTTAACACAGTTAAAATATAACAATCATCGTTGAGAGTTCCTATGGTCTCAATATTTGTGTTTTCCCCAAAATTCATAAGCTGAAATCCTCATCCTCAAGGTGATGGTGTTAGAAGGCAGGGCCTTTGGGAGTTGATTAGGTCATGAGGGTGGAACCCTCCCAAATGGGGTTACTATCCTTATGAAAGAGGCCCGAGAGAGAGCCTATGCCCTTTTGCCATGTGAGGACACAGAGAAAAGTTTCTATGAACCAGAAAGCAGGCCCTCACCAAACACCAAATTTGGAGACATCTTGATCGTGGACTTCCAAGCATCCATAAATGTGAGAAGTAAATTTCTGGTGCTTATAAGATATCCAGACTATGATAAGTCTAGCAGAAAAAGTGAACTAAGATAAGACTTAATGTTTCAAGTTAAATTTAACATTAGGTACAATGTTGGTTCTTACTTTAAAATAGACATTCTGTATTATACTGACAAATATTGTATTTTATTATGAAAACACATTTAAAAATAAAAACTGCTGTTGAATTTTATCAAACATCTTTGGTTTGTTTCACAATTACACCACATATTTATCAAAATATGCTATAATAATAATGTTAGACTAATAATGTTAGATGTAAATTAACTAATGCTGGTTGCTAGTCCTGTTTAAAGAATGATCTAATAGCTGTACTCTTTATTTCTGTGTTTCTCATCATCTTAAAGCAGCTGAATTTATAGAATGGTAGAATGAAGGCCAACTAGGTGACAACACTTTGCAGGGCTGTGGCAAAATTCTCTAGAAAGCTGTGTACGCCCTCACTCAGCGTCCAATATAGCGTACTGTTTTCCCCATATCCAGGATTCACAAGCTCAGGAATCAAAGGGTAGAAGTGGAAGTGACACCAATCATGATCACCCATAATGACCCACTAGCAAAATTTTTGCTTGCTGTTGCTGCAGTCAGCTTGTCTAGACATCTTACTTCCAGAGGTAGGAATGCTACCGCGGAAGACACAACAATGATTCCATTAAACTAGAAGTAAAGATTGCCACCTGGACACTTTGGGCTCCTCCTACTTCCCAGTCAACAGGCTAAGAAGGGAGTTAGAGTGGTGGCTGGGGTAATTGATCCAGATTATCAAGATGAAATCAGTCTACTAATCCACAATGGAGGTAAGGAAATGTATCTATGGAATACAGGAGATACCTTAGGGCACCTCTTAGTATTACCATGCCCTATGATCAAGGTCAATGAGAAACTACAACAACCCAGTCTAGGAAGGACTACAAATAGCCCAGAAATGAAGATTTGGGTAACTCCACCAAGTAAAAACCTGTGACCAGCTGAGGTGCTTGGGGAAGGGAAAGGGAATACAGAATGGGCAGCAGAAGATAGTTATCAACACCAGCTACGACTACATGACCAGTTGTAGAAATGAAGACTGTAATTGTCATGCGTATTTCCCCCTTATTTTATTAAGAATATGTGCGTACATGTTTACTCTTATAATAATAAAATGTCTTCATTTTATTTCCTTTCTTTTTCTTTTGTCATGTGAGATAAAATTTATTGACTTTATATCAGCATTTAAGTGTTGTTAGCTTTATGAAATAAAATTTAGGTTAAAGATTTGTTCACTTTTGCTTATATGAAGGATAGCTGTATTATGCAGGCATAACATATTATTTTATTTATTTAGGGATTAAGTATTATTTCAGGAGATGTGTATTTGTTCAAGTTGACAAGAGGTAGACTTGCGATGGTTAATATTAAGTATCAATGAGATTAAATTGAAGGATGCTTAGATAGCTGGTAACGTATTATTTCTGGATGTGTCTGTGAGGTTGTTGCCAGAGAAGATTAATGCTTGAGTGAGTGGACTTGGAGAGGTACACCCATCCCCAGTGCGGGTGGGCATCACCCAACTGGCTGCCAGCACAGCTAGAACAAAGCAAATGGAAGAAGGTGGGAAAAGCTGATTTGCCAAGTCTTCTGGCTTTCTTCCTTCTCTCATACTAGATGCTTCCTGTCCCTGAATATCAGATCCAGATTCTTCTCCATTTGTACTCTTGGACTTACACAAGTGGTATTTGCTAGGAGCCCTTGGGCATTCCATGAGAGAACGAAGGCTGTATTATTGGCTTCCCTACTTTTGATGCTTTGGGACTCAGACTGAGCCACTACTAGCTTGCTTGCTCCTCAGCTTGCAGACATCCTCTGGGGGACTTCACCTTGTGATCATGTGAGTCAATTTTCCTTAATAAATTCCCTGTCATATATACATATATCCTATTAGTTGTGTTATTCTGGGGAACCCTGACTAATACACTCTGCAACTCACCAGAAACATAATTTTAATGGACCAATCTCTCCAGAATGAGATTCTCTTCCAGGCAAGATAGCGCTTGTAAAAATTACCTTCATTTTTACAAGCTAGCTCTGATATCAACAATTTTAAAAGACCAATTCTAAATATCGATATGACATAGAGATCAAATCACTGTAAACACAGGTTAGGCAAGGATTGTGCTTTGCAGAATACAGAGTTTAATTAAAATAAAATTTCTCCAGAAACAAATTTTCAGTTTCTTTCCTGTTTTCTTCCAATTTTCACTTTAGAGTCTTTTAAAAGTAAAAGACAATAAACATGTGCAAGTTTGTATGTTGTGTGTTACTGAGGTTTGGATTACAAATGATCTCATCTCTAGGTACTCAGCTTAAGTACCTATTGAACTAAGCACCTAATACTTAGTTTTGCTATTCTTGCCCCCCTCCTCTGGTAGTACCCAGATTCTCTTGTTGTTATCTTTATGTCCATGTGTGCCACTGTTTAATTCCCATCTTTATAAGTGAGAACATGCAGTATATTGTTTTCTGTTCCTGTGTTAATTTTCTGAAGGCCTCCAGCTGCATACATGTTACTGCAATTAACATGATTTTATTATATTTCATGGATGTGTAGTATTCCATCATGTATATATGACACATTTTCTTTATCCCTTTATCCAGTCTACTGTTCATGGGCATTTAGGTGATTCTATATTTTTACTATCGTTAACAGTGTTGTGATAAGCATACATGTGCATGCGTCTTTATGGTAGAAAGAAAGGGTTGAGTGAGTTAGGATGCTGATCTAGAAAAGCAAGTGCTCCTAGTTCCTGGAGATCTGCCTGAGCATGGAGTGCATAGGGCCCTGCTGCACCACAACTTCAGGGGAGCACACAGAAATGGCACATGCAGACTGGTTATGGGTCAACTAGCCAGTCCCAACGGCAAGTCTTGCTGCCCAGGAGAAACTGCAGCTGTAGCAGCTTTCCTGCCACCCCAGGATTATGTGGGGAGAGAGCACAATTCCAGAACCTACTGCGTAGCCATTTTCCACATTTCTGGCTGAGGAGTACCCTCTTGTGTTTCAGAGCAGGTGTGCCAATCTCTGACCCAAGACTGAAATTCCTAAGGTCACCAAAGAATGGCTGACTTTGTGTACATCTGGATTAAAAATGGCATCCTGCTGTCAGTCCTGGGCCTAGGAAAGTGTCTGTAGCTTTATCCAGTGTCTTTCCCTCACAGAGTCTCCAAGCCTCTCCCTAAGTTAGCACCCGGGCTTGAGGGAGACAAACTATTCTCTCTTGGTCTGGGTCGACTGGCTCTCCAGTGAAAGGTGAGTCACAGAGGGAGACTCTCTGCCTCTCTCACATTCGTGAGCTTTACTAACTTTTATGAGCCAGACACTGCAATGGGCAGTATTTGCAGACATTCTCCTTTCTGGGATCAGGAGTGTCCTTCATGATTTATTGCGGATTCTTGTTTTCCTTCTTGAATTAAAGCTCACAAAATTGATCTTTATGCACAAGTATTTCCAAGTGGCTGAGGCATGCTAAAAGCCTCTAATCTACCATATTGGAAAAGGAAATCTAGTTTATTAAATATAGATTTGATTTATATTTGTTCGCATTAATTTGTTAAAATCAGCAACTGGAACTAACAAAGTTTTTTGTCATATTAATAGATACAGCAGCAAAAATCATACTTTCCAATGAAAATGTAAACATGAGATTGTATTATATTGTTTTTTATGTGTGTCAAATATATATTCCTACACAGTCTTAATAAAAGAGAATGGAGCAAAATATAAACCAAAATAGTCAAAGTGGCATGCTAGTCAGAGAAGTATTACATTATAAATAAATCACTTTCAAAATTCATTTATTGAAATATTTACTGAACATCACTATCGTTGCAGGTAAGAAACTACCCATTTTTTTATTCGTCCTTCTGAAAGAAAGAACTGTAACTTGGATGGAAGCAGCAATGTGGCCAGCTGAAAAAAAAAATTTCCTAGTCTTCACTTTATGGTAAGAAAGTAATGTAGATATTACTACTGATATAGATTTAAGCAGAAACCATTGAATGGTGGTTCATTCCCCAAAAAGCTCTATAAAGGTAGGTGATAGGAAGGTGTTAGAGTCAGTTGGCATGCATCATTTTTTTATTTTTCTTCCTCCTTCTTCCCATTTGGAATACAATTATGATACTAGAAGACAGTAAACTTTTATGGTCATGAGGACAAGAGCCAAGCCTTACAAATTATGAGGCAGACATGTGAAAGTATCACGACACTTACTTGAACAAGCCCTGAGAAGCCTACATGACGGCTTGCTCTTCTGGTCTTTAGGGATATTAAACCTTTCCAGAATAATTTTCTAATATGTGAAACTGAACCAATCCTAAATAGATATGACCTGTAAAGCATTTGCAATAGTTATTGCTCTCTAAAACATTTTTTTAAAAAAATTGTTAGCTGTTAATAAGTTTACAAATGTCCATATAGATGAACTTAGAAAGTCCATATGCTCTCCTTTCTGAGTTATCTAGCTGGATAAAATAATAGCAGTGATTTTTCCATACAGTAAAGATGATAAAACAAGTTAGTAAAGAAATAATGTCAAATAATATTTATTTATAATTGTCATATGGTGTAATATTGACAGTACAATTATTTATACATTTTTGATGGTACAATTAAAACCCAAATAGACCAATTTCAAAAATTCTAATAGTCTATCTTAGGATTTTCGTTTTTTACTAAGACATATAGGATGCATTTTTTTCTCTATTTAATGGTTTGTTTGTATGGCTTTTAATCAGCCATTTTTAACTATGCATTCTCTATTTTACAAACACAGACATCTGGATAATGAGTTAAGGTGAAAGTTGCTAACTGGTAGTTCCTTGAATGAATGTCTTGGTACAACTGTCTTGGTAGGCCTTCATTATACTTAATGCAAGATGCAAATGGACCCATTTATTTCAACTATCTTAGTAATATGGAAATTACCGCAGTAAAGAAAGTCTGTGTTGATGCAATTCAGTCATTAGGACAGAAAGACCTTTGTGCTCTGTCAATTTGCTTTTGGTATATTAACTTTTTTTTTTTTCAACCAGTTCTGGTTCATTTTATTATCTCATGCAACCAGAGGCTTGCTTTTGTTAGCAAATATTATAGCATTCTTTTAGAGACAATTGCCAAAGTAGTCTACAAAAGAAAACATCAGACAATTTTACAAAACTAGAACATCAGAAAGTATTTGCAGATATTGGAATTAATGGAAACTCTATTAAATGTGATTGATATTTTATGTGCTTTTAGAAATGAATTTATCAAACTGGTAACTAATTACATTAAAAATGCTGACAATGTTGTGTCAGGGATACACATAATGATTCTGTTTGATAATGATTTTTCTTCATCTCGTAAGAAAAACTCATAAAGCCATCACACTCTGTTACTTTGCTAAAGGTTTAAAAATAAGAACTCTGAATCACTCAATCGCCTCATGAGGCAAAAAGCAGAGACAGGGTTATCTTTGTTATTCAGGCAGCTGAAAGTGCAGAGTAATCAAGCAGGTACAGAGGCACACAGTTCTGCCTAATTTTACTACTAATCCTCTTCAGTAATCTCCTGAATAATTCCCCTCATTTACATTGCTCTAAGTACCCAGGGACCTAATGCTTCTCAGCCTGAAAACACATACGCCTGACACTTTAGAAAGAAGGAAACTGCAGTGTCTGATTTGCTTTTATGTGCCTTAAGCCTCATTTTCTCTACAATGTTTGCAATAGACAGCATAAGTCATGAAAATTGCAAAGGATTTGATTATATAATAAATAGCAACATCTCAAGAAATAAAATATTATTTAAGAAATAAAAATTAAAAGCAGAGGTTAAAACATGGAATGCTGTTGTTGCTAAAGTTGATGTGTCCTTGAATATAGATGTATACAGAATAGGCCAAGAGTTCAGATTAAAGAAAAAGCTTTATGCAGGACACTTTTATTGTAATACAATATTTACTTAAAGTAAATTGAAGTAACAAAATTCAAAACTTGCAAAGCCAGAGGTTTTCCTTTTTTGCATAAATGTGTAAAGTATCTACAGATGGTTTTGTTCAACAAAGAGATGTGAGGCATGAAACGAGGAAGCTAAGCTGAGAAACAAAACAGGTGTTAAATTGCTGATTAGTCATATTAAATTAATGTGTCCATTTGATTTTAAAATTCTGCAATAAAAAATTTTTCATTAAAAATTCCATTGTGTATGTATGTTTTATTATTTATCCAAAAATAACTTTTTAGGTAATAAAAATGAACTCTGTGTGCTTGTATGTGAATTTCTGAAAGGTGTTATTTAACTCAATTGGTATCCTTTCAACATCATCATTGTGAGTAGGTTTTAGTCAATCTTGTTATCTATTTGTGCATGCAATCTCATTTTTACTGGATAAAACTTCAAAATGGCTGGTGACCATCTTTTTCAGTGTTTCTCCCATCTCCCATTTTTGTCTCCAGTATCCTTTTTTCCAGTAAGGCTGTTCTCTTCTTTGTATATTCTAATCAGCAGTACTTTGCTGTTACATATGGTTTAAGGATTTACGCATATGAACTTGTTTTCTTAAAAATATAATTTTTTTTTCCTGATATGCTATCATCAATTTTAGGGCATCCTATCCTCAAAAGGACAAATGGGTGAGGTGAATCTCAGTAGAGAAAGCTTTTCCTGCAATGGACAATACGCTGTATTTGACATTTAGTTGAACAGTGCATATATGTCCATGTATTTGAGGAAGCCAAGAAACACCTTTTTATTTTACATTTATGTTTGCATTGTTCACACTGTACAGAAGCTTGAATATTACCTCCTTCTATCTATTTTGATAATAACAAAAATTCAACCAATAGAACTCTGAAATGCTGTGGAGAGCATAAGATTAATCAGTAGAATTGTATTTGCCTATAACTCCATTAGTTTAGTTCTCTTAAAGGAGACTACTGGTACCTGGTCATCTTTTCTGAATAATCCTTGTTTTACTATTTAGCTTGCTAAAATGAAAAGTTTTCACTGTACTATCATAGTGATGTGATTGATGTTAGCATATGTGGAGTGTACTGCATTTCAGAAAAATAAATTTTTTGTTTTCAAATTTGTTTACTTACTAATTTTCTATTAACTGATAACATTGCTTTGTGTACAACATGATGTTTTCATGTATATATATATATATATACATAAAAAGGAATCATTAAAACTAGTTAATTAAAATGTTCTTTACCTCATGATTACTTTTGCGGTGAGAGCATTCAACATTCACTCTCCGAGTTAGAAATTGTCAGGAAAAAATAAATAATTAATCATTATAGTCACAATGCTATAAAATAAGAGAACAAATTTAATGTCATTCAGCATGGGAGGGTAGGGAAATGTGATGGCTCCCCTTTTGCTTATGAAAAATCAATACTAATTTAGAGTTTAAAATGTATGCAGAGAATGAAGTTTTAAAATCACATTATAAATGTTTCTCTAATCAATAGCACTGTTCATTTACTAACTAAATGTAATCTACAGGCACGTCTTCAAAATATGTTCAGAATATAAATGTATATGATGCAAAACATATATACTGTAAAACATCCATAAATAATAAAAAGTTATGATTTTTTATATTCTATGATCAATTTATTCTTTAAATGTAATACTTTTTTCATTAAACAACTTAAGTATAAATTTTTCTTTTGATATTTTCTTGATAAATATTCAATATTCAAAGTGATTGACTTATAATCATACTTTTTCAGTAGAATATATGCTTAACTTACTCATCAATGCTCTTATATTTACAGTTGGCATAGATGCTTACCAATGAGTCAAACATTTAGGGTTCGTTTCTCTATTACTTTAAGAATTATCTCTCTAACTTAGATAAATTATCAATGAAATATTAAAGATATGTCCACAGTAAAGCTCTCTAAGAGTTTAAATATATCTATATATACACATATATAAAAATATATATACACCTATAAATATATATATACATATATATAAAAATATATATACACACACATATATATATACATATATATATATATATATAATTAAAACTAGATAGTCAAGTATAATTAACTCCTCTCCTTTGTCAAAGTACCTTCAGGTAGTATTTTAAATTATACAATTTATTTAGAGGCTTGACTGTATTAAGATGGCATACTTATTCTACTATTATAAAGAAAATGGTGACTATATATATTTTGTTATTAAAATGTATTTGGCATTTATTAAGACAGTGCATATATATCAATGTACTTGAGGAAGGCAATAAACATCTTTTTACTGTATATTTACTTTGATGTTCACACTTTGCAGAGCTTGAGTATGAGCTCCTTTGCTTTACATTCATTTGCTGAGACGGAGTCCAGCTCTGTCTCCAGGCTGGACTGCAGTGGAGTGATTTCGGCTCACTGCAACCTCTGCCTCCCAGCCTCAGCCGTCTGAGTAACTGGGACTACTACAGGTGTGTGCCACCACGCCCAGTTAATTGCTGTATTTTTATTTTTTATTTTTTGACGGAGTTTCACTCATGTTACCCAGGCTGGAGTGCAATGGCGCGATCTCAACTCACCGCAACCTCCACCTCCTGGGTTCAGGCAATTCTCCTGCCTCAGCCTCCTGAGTAGCTGGGATTACAGGCACGCACCACCATGCCCAGCTAATTTTTTGTATTTTTAGTAGAGACAGGGTTTCACCATGTTGGCCAGGATGGCCTCGACCTCCCAAAGTGCTGTGATTATAGGTGTAAGCCACCATGCATGGCCTCCCTATTTTAATAATAACAAAAATTCAACCAATAGAACTCTGAAATGCTTGTGGAGAACATAAGATTAATCAACAGAATTATATTTGCTTATGACTCCATTAGTTCAATTCCAGAGCCTACATATGGGTCTAATGTCCTTCACTAGGCAATGCAGGAGATTCCTATACTTCTAGTAAAGTAGTCTTTTTCTATTTGAATACTCTTTGCCTTTTATCTGGCAGTACGTATTTCCACAAAGTTAATTCAATGAAATATACCCAAAGCTGAAAGTCTTACTACCGCTAATGAATGAAAAATAGAAATCAATTATTCTGAGATGAGATTCTTCCTGTAATTTTTATTAGTTGTTGTGAAATGGTACATGGGTTTGTCTTGAAGATATGATGAGGTAGTAATTCCTAATACTGAATTAAATGCTTCCGAAATAGAGATGACTGTCTTTGTCATGGAGTTCTAGTCGTTTGATTAAATTGCATTGAATTTCAAGTGTTAATGTTATATATTAACTTAAATGAGATTTTCTGATATAAATACTTTGTGAACGTCAAGCCCTGTGTTTTTATTTTGTGGGTATGTGAGACAATAGCTCTTTTCTTTCCCTCAGTAGAGTGTTTGGGCAATACTTTTAAAATGTATTAATGCTTTACATATGATGGCATTCTTATATGTTGTCCTATTTATTTCTTAATGACCATGGTGACAACATTACTATCCTTTCTGCTCTCAGTCAAACTAAGGTAAAAATCAAAGTTAATGACAATCTTCCCCACCCTGCAGAACAGATCTTGTCCCTGAATAAATAACTATAAACAAAAGACGGAACAGGAGTTTCAAGAAGTAGATATAGTATGCATGCTAGAATGAAATTAAAGCAAATGACTTGCAATAACAAATTAAGCAAGCAGAATAAGGACTAGAACAATTTTTAAAAGATGGAAGAAAATATTTTTAAGTTGTATTTATGGTAACTATTATTATTAACTGTATTGTCAGTTATCTGAAAGTATACGTTGCTTAAATTCAAGAGATAATATAATGTATAATCAAGTTTTTCTTTTGTTCAGAAACTAAGGTTAGTTCTATTTATTAACACATCTATTATCCAGTGCTTAGTTTATTACTAGATTTTACTAAGAAACCTTATTAAAAAATGATACTACAAAGTCTTTTAGGGTCTTTGTTTCACTGTGTCTTTTAGATCTTTAATGGAGCGTGACCAAATGAATTAAATTACACCCTCATGTTGTAGCAATGTAAATTCAGCTTCAAAAATATCTAACTGATTCTGACTCTAGTATTTAGTCAATTAGAGTGGGTTTAGTAATTGCTAGATTTTGGGCAGTTTACTAAACTGGAAAAGACAAGAGTACTTAATGCTGTGTAAAAAATGAAACTTTACTTGACTGACTGTATTGCCTCTTAAGAACATGTTATCCAAACTAGCAGTCATAGTAATCAAATAGAAGACTATACACTGTTGAACTAAATGCCTTGGATTTGACAATGGACATATGTTGTATGCCAAGAAACTTGTGCCTGACCACAGATTGACAATGTATAAAGGAGTATACAGAGAATGACATGGTAGCTGCAGTGACTTCTGACACTACCAGGGGACTCTGCAGGTTAAGGGTACAGTCCCCAACAAGATTATTTTTTTACTTCAGATATTGGGGCAAGTTCAGGGGTTCCCAAGCCTCTGATGAACTCACTACAAATCTGGGGCTCCTCATTGACTTCTCAAGTACAAAATTTCACTAGAAACTGATAGAACTCAGGAAAGTGCTATTGATACGGAAGTGGGGCAGAGAAGCGCTGGGAGTAGAAGGGTGGGTGCCCGGCGAGGGCTCCATCACTGGGCCTATGCCCACTGACCTAGATGAGGACAGGCACTCCTGCCTTTGCACCTAAATCATTTCCCAAGACCACCCTCGCCTGCTATGCCCCCAACTTATGCCTAGGAGGCAGACACACAGGGGGCTGGACCTGGAGCAGAACACATTGGCAGAAGAAGAAACAAGACAGCGTTGAGGGGAGCATGCCGGTGGAAGAGCACATGACAGACGTAGGCACGCAGGCAGGCTATCGAACGAGGCAGAGTTTTGAGGGGCCAGTCAAAGGAGAGCCCCAGCCATGGACTCTAGGGGAAAACTATTTCCCTTCTGACTCCGCATCTGCTGAGAGCTACTTCCACTCAATAAAACTTTGCAATCATTCTCCAAGTCCATGCTTGATCCCATTCTTCCGGTACACCAAGGCAAGAATTCCAGGATACCGAACGCCCTCTGTCCTTGAGATAAGGGAGGGATCTAACTGAGCTGACTAACACAAGCCGCCTAGGTATGGCTAAACTAAAAGAACACCCTGTAACACACGCCCACTGGGGCTTCAGCTGTAAACATTCACCCCTGGATACTGCCGTGGAGTTGGAGCCCCACAGCCTTTCCCCTCTGTATGCTGCCCTGGAGATTTCAGCAGCAGAGCACTGAAGAAGCAAGCCACACCCATCACACACCCTGCGAGGGGGACAAGAGGACCTTTCCTGTTTCATTATATCGATTATATTTTTATTATAGCAAAAACGACACATATCAGAACTAGTCAAAAGATGTAAATAATGAGGTCAGGTGGGGTCCAAGTGCAAAGCTTTCACGTCCTCTCCCTTCAGCGATAGGACACATCATCCCTCCAGTATATTAATGTGCAACAATATGCAGAGTATTGCTAACCAGCAAAGTTCTCCCAAGCGTCATGTTCATTAAATATCCATGATTAATCAACCAATGACTGAACTCAATCTCCAGACCCCATCACCTTCCTGGAAGGCAAGCTTACAGTACGTGATGCAAAGCCCCCAACTGTTAATTACATGTTAGTCTTTTGGACATGGCTAGCCCCCATCCTGAGACATCTTCTTTGCATAAACTACCGAGAGACCCACCGTTCGTCATCTCACTGGCATAAACTCAGGTGTGGTTTCAGGGTCCCATCACAAAGATCAGATACACTTCTATCACTGGGGAAATTACAAGCATTTAGAAGTTCCCTCCCAGGAACCAGGAATAAAGGCAAGTCAAGTTCTTGCAGAGAAGACCCAGGCCTGTTCTCCCTAAAGTGATGAATGGGTCTGGCTCTATGCTAATCTAATTTAAAAAATGATAGAGATGCACTTTGTTTCTACCATTATGATAATTATTTTATCAGTGTTACTTTTATAATAATAGTTAAATTACATTTGACAGAAACATAATATGGGGTATATTAAAAGTATTTTTAATATGTGTATGTATACATATACATAATATATATATAATTTCTTTTTTAAGAAATCCTGTGGAAACAATGTAATTACTTTCAAAAAACAAAACTACTTTCAATAGTTTGAAAATTATCCTTAAGATCCTTGAATCTCTTAAGGTTTCTCATTTTGTTTTACTTTTAATTACACCTATCTCCAGGAGATTGTGCTCAAAACTTGTGATAGGCTTAGAAGAATAGGTAATATTTATGCTTATAGCCTTTTAAAAAAGAAAAATCGTGTGGTGATCCGGTGACATTCTTTATTAAACTATTAAGGGGTAAAAAAAAAAGATAAAAACAAAAATACATATATAGAAATAAATAGAACTCTTTACTTGCAGAAAAAGGGTTGTAACTTTTTAGAGAATTAAAGAAAAATGTTTTGATAAAAAAGGATAATCTTAAGAAAACAGCAGTCTCTAATAACAATGCCACATGCTCTATAAATCATTCTAGTTCATTTTTTTCTTTTATTTTAAGAAAGAAAAAGTTTACCAAAAATAGGATGCCTCTGTGATTTGGAAATCTTCAGTTAAGACTTGAGATTTGAAGCAGGGTAGATATATGTAGGTGATTTTTAGAATTTTTGTCTTAAAGTATATTTAAAATTACATAAGACTTACAGGATATTACTTCCATAATAAATGTTTATTGTCTGTGAAGTAGTGAAGATATTAAAAAAAAAAAAACTTTTAGGCAAATTAAATTTAGCAGAGTTAAATTGAGCAGAGAACAATTCTCCAATCCAGCAGCCAACAGAGCCAAAAGAGTTTCAGGCTGAGTCTAGGGCTACCACATGGTCAGATAACAGAAAAAGGAACATGACATACCAAAAATGGAAGTGAGCTACACAGACAGCTGGATTGGTTAGAACTAAGCATTTGCCTTTATCAAACATGATTTGAAGAGTTGCTCAGCTGTGATGGGACAAAACTCTATGATGGATATAAGAGTAGATTATAGCCTATTTACATATTTAATTAGGTTACATTTTACTATATATGGAGAAATTTTTAGGTCAAACTTAAAACAGGTAGCGAGGAAGTTTTAGAATAAACTTATTTTAAGAAAGGTTATTTGAAAATACAAAGTTTACAGTTTGTTTTAACCAAGGTTTTCCAGAGAAACAAAATCAATAGGATGTATGTATGTACAGAAGAATATTTACCATAAAAAATTGACTCATGTAATTATGGAGGTTGATGAGTCTGAAATCTTCTATGTAGGTCATCAGGCTGCAGACCCAGGAAAGCCAATACTGCAGTTCTAGTCTGAAGGTTGACAAGCAGAGACCCAGAAGAGTTGATGGTGCGGATAAAGTCTGAGGGCAGTCTGTTGGAGAATCCCCTCCTGTTCTATTCAAATTTTCAACTGTTTGGTTGAGACCCACCCACATTATGGAGGACAATCTGCTTACTCAAAATTCATTGAATTATGTTAAACCTATCCAAAAATACGCTTCAAGTTGGTACATAATATTTTCCATCACATCCTCAGAATACTAAACCAGATTTGGTTATAAGAATAAATACCTTAACACAAATATTAGCATCTTGTCTCTAAACAGGTCATTTCAGCTGTTAATATTTCAGTAACAAAGTCTACATAGCAGATACACTGGCATGTGTCTTGTATATATGTGCGATTGTACATTAACAGCGGATTCTCCAAGGAGTAAAGAAATGAATAGGAATGAGGATTCTTTTTAAGCTTTCTGTTCTGGTTTGATTTTTATTTTTACAAGGAATGTAATCTTAGTTTTAAAAATTAGTGCACACATAAAGTTAAAATAAATGCAATCGTTCTTTAGGAATTGACTTACTACAAAAATAAACTATTCTGTCTATTATTTTGGAGTTTATCTGCAACATCTAAATATATTTCATTTGATTATCAACTCCAATCCCATATAATTAAGAAAACTGTGTTATGGACAAGGAGAGTACTATATCTGGAGCCAAAAGTCCTGGAGTTATGCCTGGATTCAACTATTTTAAAACCATATAAAGTCTCTGAACTTCAGATTTTGAATATGTAGATGCAGAGATAATAACTACAACTGACTTGCTACATGATATCAATAAATTTATGTTATGTTAATCTTCTATGTAAATGGTGAGAACATATATTAGCTAATTTGGTCCAAGTTTATTAACAAAATCAACATAGCTAATAAGGAATGCAGCTAGGAAAAAAATGTAATCCGCCTAGTCTTTTATTTAGTGCTCTTTATCAAGTTCACACTGTTCCTGCAGAGAGAATAAGTCATCTTTTAAAAATGCTACCAAATATACTGATTTATTGTTAAGAATTTTCAAAAGAAGACATTTATACAGCCAACGAACATGCGAAAAAGCTCATCGTCATTGGTCATTAGAGAAATGTAAATCAAAACCACACTGAGCTACCATCTCATGCCTGTTAGAATGGCAGTCATTAAAAAATCTGGAGACAACAGACGCTGGAGAGGATGTGGAGAAATAGGAAAGATTTTACACTGTTGGTTGCAGTGTAAATTAATTCAACCATTGTGGAAGACAATGTGGCAGTTCCGCAAGGATCTAGAAATAGAAATACCATTTGACCCAGCAATCCCATTACTGGGTATATACCCAAAGCTTTATAAATCATTCTACTATAAAGACACATGCACACATATGTTTATTGCGGCACTGTTCACAATAGCAAAGACTTGGAACCAACCTAAATGCCCATCAATGATAAACTGGATAAAGAAAATGTGACACATATACACATGGAATACTATGCAACCATATAAAAAGACAAATTCATGTCCTTTGCAGGGACATGGATGAAACTAGAAATCATCATTCTCAGCAAACAGACACAAGAACAGAAAATTAAACACCACATGTTCTCACTTATAAGTGAGTGTTGAACAATGAGAACACATTGACACAAAGGGGGGGGGACATCATACACCAGGGCCTATTGGGGGGTGGGGGGCTAGGAGAGGAATAGCAGAGGGTGGGAGGATTGGGGAAGGATAACAGGAGAAATGTCTAAGGTAGATGACAGGGCGATGGATGCAGCAAACCACCACCAGAGCAAGTGTATACCTATGTAACAAACCTGCACGATCTGCACATGTGCCCCAGAACTTAAAGTATAATAATAATAAGAAGAAGAAGAATAAATCTATACCAGTAGCAGCAGTAGTGGTGGTAGCTGTGTACTTGGTGGTAAGTAAATCCCATTCTACAAAGTGAGAGATGCTACTGTCAGTTCTAATACCTAAACACTAGTCCCAACCAAAATCCATTTTAAAAACAACACAGAATGAATGTATCCTATTTGAAAGTTATACCTGGGACATTATTTGCTACATGTGCATGTGTTGGAGAGTGGAAAATAGGGCAGCTATATCATTCATTAAACAAGCTGAAGAAACCTGAGCTAGAAGTAAGCATCAAACATCTTTAACTCCGTAGATTAGGATTCTGGTGGAGTAAGACTGTTTGGGCAGTTTGTTAATGACGAGGTTAAAAATATGCACCTAAGAACAATAAATAAAATATACATATATAAGTACAAATATTTTTTGGAAAAGATCATAATGTGATACTCTAGTAGTAAAATTGTTACTCCAGAAACTCCAGATTATGAATAATTTCTTTATGAAAAATAAATCTTGAAGGAAAGACGCGTTCTCCTTATAGTTTTTAAAATGTCTAAAGCAATTTGTCATATCTTGGGTCTTTAAAACCTAAATTATTTATAACAAGACTAATACATTGTAATAAAATTGCAGATATAAGAGTCAGGTACATAAATAAAATAATAAACTGCTTAGTATCTGGATGCTTTATGCTCTCTGTTTGTAAAATAAGGATAGTAACTATTTCCTTCATGGCAAATTTTAAGCATTAAGGCAGATAATGTATCTCTGACACACTCAATAAATATCGCCTGTTGTTATTACTATTATATTTAAACTGATAATAAGGTGTTATGGTTGAGTCTTTTATTTATGCTTCCCAGTCAACATTTGATAAGGAGCTAAGCTATTTAACTACCTGTATCTCCTGTAATTCTTGAAGTTAATGCTCTTCCACCATTTCTGAAAAAAATAGCACTTGAATAGTGTTAGAAAATTATAATTCTTCTTTAAGAAATCAATTAGAAACAAGTAATCTATTCTCTAAATAATGAAAACAAAGTTTTTCAAGTACTCTATGTTTCAGTCTAACAACAGCTTTCAAAAACTACACAGCATTCAATGAATTTGTAATTGGGTATTATTTTCATTTTGGAAGGCTTAAAAATGGATAAGAAGAAACAATTTCTATGATCGAAATGGTATGCTGTCATGTCTACTAAACTTTTTTCATAGGAAGAGCTGTACATACGTATTTTTGTTAGATATAGGCTAAAGTTAAAAATATGTTTTTATCTGGTAAATTATATACCATAGGAGGTGAAAATCTAAAATAACTAGAAAGTAAAATTTCAAACAGAACAAATGACTGTAGGCCAAAGAATTGCTTGGTATTCTTTATTTTTCTCCTTTTTTGATATGATTTTATCTTGCTTAGGTATAATATTCTTTTATATATATATATATATATATATATATATATATATAT
>NW_022436967.1:21264364-21368573 GCF_009761245.1 Sapajus apella | reverse complement strand
TATCTTGCTTAGGTATAATATTCTTATATATATATATATATATATAATATAAGTAAATTCAAATATATTCTTGTTGGCATATTTATGTATATGCCTATATTTTTTAATTTAAATATAGGTAACATATGTAAAACTTAGAATGTAAAAGTACTCTTTAACTTTTTAACTCGTTCTTCCCACACATAGAATGAACAGTATTTTCCAAAATCATAGTTAACAGCTTCTTGTATAAACTTCCTGACCAATTTTTGCTAACTGACTGTATTTGTCTTGTAGGTCTTTTCAACATTTATTTACTAAGTGGAACAAAAAGCAGAATTTCCTTATGTATTTATAGAAACATAAATATGTTACCTCTAAAGACAGATGTATATTTGATGGTGAACAGAAAACTTATCTACCATGCCAACAGAAACATGCCTGAAAATTAGAAGGATAAAAAGAGGGGGTAGTACAGGTGAGCTAGCAACATTATGTGGTTTTCAGAATCCATCTGGCATTCTGAGAAAGAGAAAAATGTTGATTTGGAGCAATTGCATATCAAATTAATCATTCCAGTTTGTCAAGTGACTGAGTATCTCATATATCAGTGTTCCAGTTTTGTAAGCCCCTAAATAACACTTTTAAATAGAGCAATTAATTTTTTTCTTCACTAACTTTAATTATGATTACAAGTCTAGAAATCTTGGAGAAATTTCAAAACAGCAAGCCTGCTTACTAGCGGTTTTCTCAAGTCCTCACAAATCACAGTGACACCAACAGTATCAGTGTGGGTCTCATTAAAAAGAAAAATAAGAAAACCATAGTAATCTAGATAAGGTATGTTAGTTTAAGGTTACCATCATTCATTGCAGCAATGAAGCAAAGGAAAGATAATAACTGGTTGCATACTTTACTACTACCCTTAATATGTAATTCCATACAATGAGACATATTAATTTACAGATTTCAAAGGTATGTTTAAGTGGCATGCAGAAGGTGTTCACAGGGCAACACCTATCCATAGCAATGCATTTTCATGATAATAATGGAAACAAATATGCCACTTTGCTTTTATTAAGTTCTATAAAATTGACTAACACATTTACAGTTCTGTATCAAGAAGATTTTGACTGGTTATTGCATGCAAATACTATTAGGTTTGAATTAATTTTCTTTTATAGCTCCGATTATTTTGTACGAGGAGTGAAGCAAGCAAATTATAAAGTGATACGGAAATTGTCTCTTCTTAATGAGTAGCATTATTTCTTTGAGAAATCATGTTTGTGTTGTAACAATCAACAGGTTATAACACATGCATGTTATAAACAACATGTTATAACATACACATGTGTTATAACAATCAACCTTTTCTGTGAAATTTAAAAAATTTGGAAACTAAATTATTTCACTTATGAAATAATGAAATACATTGCATTCTCTATAAATTGTCTTGAGGTTTTCACATTTAGCTAGTTACATCTGAATTGATCAGAATATTTGGCAAAGAGAGAGTACTGACTTTGAAAAAAGAGGAAAAGCTGAAAGGAAATATATTCTTATAAGAAAATATATATGTATAGTGAAATGGTTATTTGATGCTTGTACAAATTCACTACATATAATAACATCTTTTTTTTTTTTCTTTTTAGAGACAGAATCTTGCTCTGTTGCTTAGCCTGGAGTGTTGTCGCAGGATTTCAGCTCACTGCAGCCTTCGCCTCCTGGGTTCAAGTGATTCTTCCACCTTAGCCTCTTGAGTAGCTGGAACTACAAGCACACGCCACCATTCTTAGCTAATTTTTGTATTTTTAATAGAGACAGGTTTTTGCCATGTTGGCCAGGCTGCTCTTGAACTCCTGTCCTCAAGTGATCTGCCCACCTCGGCATCCCAAAGTTCTGGGATTACAAACATGAGCCACCGAGCCCGGCCAAATATGTATAATAATATCTTAATATCTTAAACTTAACACTTTCACTTAAAAATAGGAAATCAGAATTTTCCAACTTTAAATTTCAAGATATAAAATGTGTGGCTCCTTATTATTATGACATAAATATTTTCAAAAATTTATTACATAGGCAAATACATATTCCATACATTTTAAATTTTAAGAAAATATTATCTTTCCTATAGTGATAGTTGCGTATTTTACTATTATGCTTTCATGATATAGTAAAATTAAATGTAGATTTATAATGGTAAATATGAAATGGTTGGTATAATACAAATGGTAGTTAGGGAATGGTAGGTATAATATTGAAATTGATCTTTTTCCTAGTATTTTTTTATTCAAAACTCTGATTAAAATGGCTTTTTTATTAAATTGACAAATAATTTTATTATTTAAAGTGGTGAATAAACTTGATACTGCCTACAAACATAAGCTCTCTAGAACTAGACCTTATACATGATAGTGCCACAATTTGATTTGATTGAAATGCAATGTAAATAGCAATGCTAGAATCAGTATTTCTAAATTCTTTTCACCTACCTTATTTTTATAACTCAATATAGATTTTGATCAGGACCAGTAAAACAAACGAACAAACAACAAAAAATACTATTTTGTTCAAAGACTTTACTAATAGCTTTGTAAATTTTAATAATTAACTTTAGAATCTACTCTAGTTATATGCACAAGTTCTGAATAACTATAGCAATGTATTCATAGTTTAAACTGTCTTATCTGTAGAAAAAAAAGGAAGGTTAACAGTAACTGTTTCATAAATAGTACTCCAATTATTACATACATGAGTGAATTATTTATAAAAAATATTATACTTTTTTTCATAGAATGGCATTAATGCATAATCCATCCTTCTTCTTCTTAAAGGAATAATTTACTTCATTTATTTAGCTGTTGTTAAGGAGTGATAACTAAATTACCCACTCTACCTTGCTCACAATTTATTCTGTTATGATTATATTAACATAAATGATATTGCTACTTTATTTTGCCTTTGCCCACATATCCTATTTGAGAGGGCCAAAGTCTTCAAGTTTAGGCAACTTTAACTGTAACATGAGGTATTATTGTTATGCTCAGCCAAGCATACAAAAGAGACATACTATTTAAATGCGAAAGGCTCAGTGTTCTTTTTTCCACACAGAACTTCAAAGAACCAAACACTGACATGTGCAAAATCTACCAAACTGCTAATATAGAAAAGATTATTTTCTTTTATCTTCAAAAAGTTGTTATATAGCTAGTTACACAGAACTATATATTAGTACAAAAATAAGTGATAGATATAAAGATATAGTCTATATTTCTCTGTATTTAGTTCATTATACATATATATATAGATATATATATTCAATTTTTAAATATGCCTTGCCAACAACCTTCACCTGAATATCACCAGAAATACATTTGTAGTTGATCAGCTGGGTGGTATGAGTCACTGTGTAAGAAAAAACACTCACCATGGGCAGCAATGGGTCTCATTAAGAGGTTATTAGAAAGAATCTCATATAAACTTGGGACTTTGGTTGGGTAATTTGGGGGAAGGCCTAAAAAAGCAGGGATTTACTCTAGATCAGGTGTTGTCAAAAAGTAGGGAGAATTCTATGATCATTTCTTAATAAATCTTATTAACAGGCAGGGTAGATTAGAGCCTAGATAATAATAGAATTACTGAAGAAATAGTTGTCACTTGATGTGATTTGGACCTGTGTCTCCATCAAATCTCATGTGGAATTGTAATCCCCAGTGTTGGAGGTGCGCCCTGGTGGGAGGTGATTAGATCATGGAAGCAGAGTTCTCTTGAATGGTTTAGTACCCCGCACTTGATACTTTCCTTGTGGTAGTGAGTGAGCTCTTGTGAGATCTGCTTGTTTATAAATGTGTAGCAACCTCCCCTTTATTCTCTCCTGATGGATAAGACATGTCTGCTTCCACTTCTTCTTGCGCCATGATTGTAAATTTCCTCAGGCCTCCCAGAAGCTAAGCAGATGCCAGCACCATGCTTCATGTACAGCCTGCAGAACCATGAGCCAATTAAACCTCCTTTCTTTATATGTTACCAAGTCTCCGTTATTTCTTTATAGCAATGTGAGAACAAACAAATATGTCACTCATTTTTTTGCAGAGAAATAACTATTGGTATTTTGAGGTTTTTCACAGTGATCCTGTTTTTGTTTCACTTTACTATGCAGTATTGAGGTTGATGTTATGTAAGATTGTTTATTTCCAACTGGAGAACAACATAGACTAGCAATGAACACCATACCAATTCCTGAATGTCAGTAATCCTCTTCTATTTTAACTTAGTATTACCATTCAGAGGTTATTCTTCTAGCTAAAGAGACACACAGCAATATAGATAATAGAAAATGGACAAATGAAAAGACTTATTCTAACTCTATTATTTATGTATATGTATGTGTAGATACATATATATCTGTGTATGTAAAATACACCTAGTATTGCTAAAAATTTTGCACATAATTATACGCCCTTTAAATTATATGTTTAATATCAAAAAGTTCCTTCATATCCATCGAATATTTATTAAGTAATTAGCTCAGGTGCTAGGGGACAGCAAAAGAACAAAATAGTATTTTTCTTCCACAGAGTTCATATTCTAGTTGAGGGAAGAAATACAGACAAAATTAAAACATAAGAAAATATGTAATATTACAGATAATGATAAATTGTGTGAGGAAAAATAAAGAACAATAAATAAGAAAAATGTTCTGGGAAGGTTGCGCCTGGGTGGTCAGGGAAAATATCATTGCATTATTGCAAGGATCTGAAAGAACAAAGAAAACCAATCACATGGATTGGTGGAAACAATATTCCAGGCAATGAGAGCAGTAAATTCAAGTGCCTTTAGAGAGAATGTTGATGTGCTGTCAAGGAGCATTTGTTACACCAGTAAGATGTAGGGGAGTGAGATAAAAAGACAAAAATAATGATTACGTCATTAAGGTAGTAGATACGTCAGATTTTGTTGAATTTTTAAGTCAATTTTATATTTGTGTGTAATATAATTGTGCTTAACTTTTAGAAGCATCACTTTGGTTACTAGTAGAGAAAAGAGTGTGAGATTTGGTTAAAGGTGAAAATGGTGAGAATGGCGAAAGCAATTGCAAAAATCTAGGGTAGAAATAGTGTGGTATAGAGCAGAGTGGAAGAAGTAGAAGTAGTAAAGTGTCACCTCATTTTGAATCTATTCCAAGGTAGAATCTTCACCAATGATAGATCTTAGCTCCAGGAGACACCATAATGAGGCTAGGGAGGCATGGGTCATGAGATCAGATTAAGAAATTTGCAAAAATATGCAGAGACATTTGTCTAAAGGGTGAGGGTTTACCTGGGTTTCTTGGGATGCTTGTCATTATTTATGCAATTAGGGAAAAAGGGTCAGACAAATGTGGTTCTCAGTTTCCAGGGCAGAGTGTGGAGAGGCTGTAAGTTTGCAAAGGCATAGTGAGCTGAGATTTTCGTCAGATGGGAAGAGCAGAAATAGCAAATCAGTCTTGAAAATGTGTAGAGACAAAGACAAATACGTATATACAAGTATGCTCATATCAATATTTGAATAAGAGCAAACTAAGTCTGAAAAGTTTCTGATAAATTTTGTCATATATTTCCATGTAAAAAAGCGTGTTCACATGTATATTTAAGCATTATAGACATTCAAATGAAAAGGAAAGACAGAAAAGTCATCTGAAAATTATATTTAAAATTATAAGTATATAAAAATGGATGGAAGTAGGCCAAAATATTATATATTGGTAATTGTTTGCTGATAGAATATTACTAACTTCATTTTCTTATTTAAAATATATATTTTTTAATTTTCTTACAAAGAATTGTATCGCATTTACAATACAATTAAACTGTCCTTAATAATGCTCATTACATATAGAATAAGTACCTAGATTGTGTATAAACAATCAATTTGCTTTCGGATGGTAAAACAAGTTAGCTGAATAATGATGACAAAAATAATAGAATGTAGTAGGTAAAAAATAGACTTTGGGGAAAAATAGTTTCTACAAAGGTAATATATGAGGTTTCATTTATTTATGCATGTTTTCAGCATATATTCGCTGTGTACTTCTCTTCTAGGAATGAGGCTACTCTGGAGAATAAGAAACAAAAGACCCATATCCTCATAGAGTCTTCAGAAACAGGCAGATTGTTCTGAAATTTAAATATGAAGAAAGATTAATGTTGAAAATATACTATTGTAGTTATCTTCTCAATTTGAATATCTCAAAACATTATGCTTAAGTAATATCAATATGAATAAGAAGAAATTATTGTTTCTATTTTATTTAGCTGTTAAATTACATCATGCAAATAACACCATAGAATGCCATTCAGCCACAAAACAGAATGAGATCATGTCTTTTACAGGGACATGGATGGAGCTGGAGACCATTATCCTTAACAAACTAACACAGGAACAGAAAACCAAATAACTCATGTTCTCACTCATATGTGGGAGCTAAATGATGAGAATATATGGACACATAGAAGGGAAACAACGTACACTGGGGCCTTGCAGAGATGGAGGGTGGAAGGAGAGAGGGAATTAGGAAAGAAAAGTAATGGGTACTAGGCTTAATATCTGGGTGAGGAAATAATCTGTACAACAAACCCTCATGGCACAGGTTTACATATGTAACAAGCCTGCACTTGTAACCCTAAATATAAAATAAAATTAAAAATAAATTGTCTAATTATATTTGATACCTAATGGGAAGCTAGTTGATTTTTAGTTATTTTTTTATGTTTTCATTTGGTGAATAGGAAGTTTTACATATTATTTTATCCTTCCTTTTGGTCAGAGCATTAGGCCATTGGATAGTCAGGTAATATATTAACAAAGATTTATTTCAGCATTTTAGTGATAATTCAAGAAATTTTTCCCTTAACATTGGCCATTGTTCTTAAAACTCTCAATACGTTTTTTGATGGTGTTGCTTATTTTTTTCTTGTAAATTTGTTTAAATTCTTTGCAGATTCTGGATATCAGCCATTTGTCAGATGAATAAACTGCAAACATTTTCTCCCACTCTGTAGTTTGCCTGTTCACTCTGATGATAGTTTCTTTTGCTGTGCAAAAAAGTGGACAAAGTATGTGAACAGACATTTCGGAATATAAGACATTTATGCGATAAACAAACATAAGAAAAACTTCATCATTACTGGTCATCAGAGAAATGCAAATCAAAACCACAATGAGATACCATCTCACACCAGTTAGAATGGCAATCATTAAAAAGTCAGGAAACAACAGATGCTGGAGAGGATGTGGAGAAATTGGAATGTTTTTACACTTTTGGTGGGAGTGTAAATTAGTTCAACCATTGTAGAAGACAATGTGGCAAATCCCCAAAGATCTAGAACCAGAAATACCATTTTCCTAGCAATCTCATTGCTGAGTATATACCCGAAGCTTTATAAATCATTCTACTATAAAGACACATGCACACTTATGTTTATTGCATCACTGTTCACAATAGCAAAGACTTGCAACCAACCCAAATGCCCATCAATGATAGACTGGATAAAGAAAATGTGGCACATATACACCATGGAATACTATGCAGCCATAAAAAATGATGAATTCATGTCATTTGCAGGGACATCAATGAAGCTGGAAACCATCATTCTCAGCAAACTAACACAGGAACAGAAAACCAAATACCTCATGTTCTCACTCATAAGTGGGAGTTCTTATCATGCTGATAAGAAAGAGAACACATGGACACAGGAAGGGGAACATCACACACTGTGGCCTGTCAGGGGGTTGATGGGAAGGGGAAGGATAGCATTAGGAGAATTACCAAATGTAGATGATTGGTTGATGGGTACAGCAAACCACCATGGACCGCCATGGCACATGTATACCTATGCAACAAACAAAAGCAAGTTGTTAGAGACCTACAAAGAGACCTAGACTCCCACACCATAATAGTGGGAAACTTTAAACCCCAGTGTCAACATTAGACATATCAAGGAGACACAATAAAATAACAAGGACATTCAGGACTTGAACTCAGCTCTGGATGTAGTGGACCTAATAGACATCTACAGAACTCTCCACCCTAAATCAGCAGAATATGCATTCTTCTCAGCACCACATCACACTTATTCTAAAATTGACCACATAATTGGAAATAAAACACACCTCAGCAAATGCAAAGCAAACTGGAAATCATAACAGTCTCTCAGGCCACAGTGCAGTCAAATTAGAACTCAGAATTAAAAAACTCACTCAAAACTGCACAATTACATAGAAACTGAACAACCTGCTCCTGAATGACTACTGGGCAAGTAATGAAATTAAAGCAGAAATAAAGAAGTTCTTAGAAACCAATGAGAAGAAAGACACAACGTATTAGAATCACTGGGACACAGCTTAAGCAGTGTTTACAAGGAAATTTATAGCCCTTAATTCCCTCATAAGAAAGTGGGAAAGATATAAAATTGACGCCCTAACATCACAATTAAAAGAACTAGAGAAACAAGAGCAAACAAATTCAAAAACTAGCAGTATACAAGAAATAAGTAAGATCAGAACAGAAATGAAGGAGATAGAGACACAAAAAACACTGATAAAGGGAATATCACCACTGATCCCACAGAAATATAAACTACCATAAACAATACTATAAACACCTCTATGCAAATAAACTAGAAAATCTAGAAGAAATGGATAAAATCCAGGACATATACACCGTCTCAAGACTAAACCAAGAAGTTGAATCCCTGAATAGACCAATAGCAAGTTCTGAAATTGAGACAGTAATTAATAGCCTACCAACAAAAAATCCCAGGAACAGTCTGATTCACAGCTGAATTCTACCCGAGGTACAAAGAGGAGCTGGTACCATCTTTCTGAAACTATTCCAAACAACGGAAAAGAAGGAGTCCTCCCTAACTCATTTTATGAGGCCCACATCATGCTGATACCAAAACCTGGCAGACACACACATACACACACACACACACACACACACACACACACACACACACAAGTTCAGGCCAATATCCTTGATGAACATCAATGTGAAAATCCTCAATAAAATACTGGCAAACCAAATTCAGCAGCACATCAAAAAGCTTATCCATCACAATCAAGTTGGCTTCATTCTTGGGATACAAGGCTGGTTCAACATAAGCAAATCAATAAACATAACCCATCACATAAACAGAAGCATGACAAAAACCACACGATTATCTCAATAGATGCAGAAGAGGCCTTCAATAAAATTCAACACCCCTTCATGCTAAAAACTCTCAATAAACTTGGTATTAATAGAATGTATCTCAGAGCTATTTACGACAAACCCACAGCCAATATCATACTGAATAGGCAAAACCTGGGAGCATTCCCTTTGAAAACCAGCACAAGACAAGGATGCCCTCTCTCACCACTCTTATTCAACATAGAATTGGAAGTTCTGGCCAGGGCAATCAGGCAAAGTAAAGAAATTAAGGATATTCAAATAGGAAGAGAGGAAATCAACTTATCTTTGTAGATGACATGACTCTATATTTAGAAAAATCCCATCGTCTCAGCCCAAAATCTCTTTAAGCTGATAAGCAACTTCAGTAAAGTCTCAGGATACAAAACCAATGCGCAAAAGTCACAGCATTCCTATAAACCAGTAACAGACAGACAGCCAAATCATGAGTGAACTCTAATTCACAATGGCTATAAAGAGAATAAAATACCTAGGAATACAACTTACAAAGGATGTGAAGAACCTCTTCAAGGATAACTACAAACCACTGCTCAAGGAAATAAGAGAGGACATAAACAAATGGAAAACATTCCATACTCATGAATAGGAAGAACTAATGTCTTGAAAATAGTCATATTGCCCAAAGTAATTTATATGTTCAATGCTATCCCTATCGCACTACCACTGACTTTCTTCACAGAATTAGAAAAAAACTATTTTAAATTTCATATGGAACCAAAAAAGAGCCCATATAGCCAAGACAATCCTAAGCAAAAAGAACAAAAGCAGAGGCATCATGCTACCTGACTTCAAACTATACTACAAGGATACAGTAACTAAAACAGCATGATACTGATACCAAAACAAATATATAGACCAATGAAACAGAACAGAGGCCTCGGAAGTAACACCAGACATCTACAACCATCTGACCTTTGAAAAACCTGACAAAAACAAACAATGGGGAAACCTAGGCAAAACCATTCAGGACATAGGCATAGGCAACGACGTCATGACTAAAACACCAAAAGCATTGGCAACAAAAGCCAAAATAGACAAATGGGACCTAATTAAACTCCAGAGCTTCTTCACAGCAAAAGAAACAATCTTTAAAGTGAACTGGCAACCAATAGAATAGAAAAAATTTTTGCCATCTACCCATCTGACAAAGGGCTAATATTCAGAATCTACAAAGGACTAAAGCTGATTTACAAGAAAAAAACAAACCCATTAAAAGGTAGATGAACAATATGAACAGACACTTTTCAAAAGAAGACATATATGCAGCCAAAAAACATGAAAAAATGCTCATTATCTTTGGTCATTAAAGAAATGCAAATCAAAACCGCATTGAGATACCATCTTACTCCAGCTATAATGGTGATCATTAAAAAATCTGGAGACAACAGATGCTGGAGAGAATGTGGAGAAAAAGGAACACTTTTATGCTGTTGGTGGGAGTGTAAATTAGTTCCACCATTATGGAACATAGTGTGGCGATTCCTCAAGGTTGTAGAAATAGAAATTCCATTTGACCCAATAATCCCATTACTGAGTATATACTGAAAAGATTATAAATCGTTCTATTTTAAAGACACATGCACACGTATATTCGTTGCAGTGCAGTTTACAATTGAAAAGACCTTTAATCAACCCAAATGCCCATCAAGTATAGACTGGAAAAAGAAAATGTGGCACATGAACACCATGGAATTCTATGTAGCCATAAAAACAAGGAGTTCCTATTCTTTGTAGAGACATGGATCAATCTAGAAACCATCATTCTCAGCAAAG
This sequence comes from Sapajus apella, assembly GCF_009761245.1. NCBI lineage: Eukaryota > Metazoa > Chordata > Mammalia > Primates > Cebidae > Sapajus > Sapajus apella. Next base: position 21,357,586 of record NW_022436967.1, on the reverse strand, counting down.
TGACACAAGAACAGAAGACCAAACACAGCATGTTTTCACTCACAGGTGGGTAATGAACAATGAGAACACTTGGGCACAGGGAAGAGAACAACACTCACTAGACTAGGTGAGGGGTTGGAGGGAGGAGGGGAGCGATAGCAGCGGGGTGGAGGGGATAGGAAGGGATAACACCAGGAGAAATAGCTGAAGTAGGCGACTGAGGTAGGGGGAGGGGATGGAGACAGCAAACCACCATGGCATGTTTGTACCTATGCAACAGTCCTGCAGGATGCAGGATGTGCACATATGTGCATGTACCCGAGAGCCCAAAGTACAGTTAAAAAAAAAAGAAAGAAAATAGATCATAGAAAGAATCTGACTTCTTAAAGTATTTCTTGCTATTTTTATTTATTTCTGAGGAAGAAACAATGGAGAAGTTTTCTTATTGAATGAAACTCGCAAACTGTGATAAAAACTGACATGAAATAATAGTAAAAGTCATAATTTTTTTTATTTTGAATTCCTAAGGCTACTATTTAAAAGCACTGAATTGAATTACATTTTCTTACATTTCACTACATTATTTTATTTTGTGTTTAGAATTAATGTTTTTTAAATGTTTGAATATGTGCCATTAGAATACAAGACTATTAATCTTACTAATAAGCTATGATTACAATAGAACTAACATTTTGCAACAGAATAACAATGGCTGATCCTTACCTAAGAAAACCTTCCATAAGCAGTATGTATGAGCCAAGATATCAAACCTTACATTCTTAAAAAACTAATATTTTATTTCTTTTGGCATATTCAACACTAAATTTATTGACCTTTTGAAAAGTATCACTATGATTCAATTTTCATCAAAATAAGAAACCTCTAGAAAAACTATAAAATCTTGTGATAGATCTTAGGCTCAGTTCATAAGCCATAAAGCACAACACCCTAGGACCAGAATGTTTCTGTGTAATTACTTAGACATTACATTATATATAAGCACTGTCAAATAATGTGAGAATTTGACATTTCAAGTGTTGTCACTTGCAACAGATATTCTTGCCAGACGCAGGAATTGAAAAGATGGCAAGTAATGTGTGGATGAAAGGAGCAAAGTTCAGAAAATAGTAAAGACAGGTCAATCTACAGTTTTTTAATGTATAAACTGACACTTTTTGTTTCTAATTATGATGGTTAATATTATGTGTCAAATTGATTTGAGTGAAGGATGCTTAGATAGCTAGTAAGGTATTACTTTTCGATGTGTCTCTGAGGTGTTGCCAGAGGAGATTAACATTTGAGTTAGTGGACTGGGAGAGGAAGAACCACTCTCAGTGTGGGTGGGCACTAACCAATTGGCTGCCAGGGCAGCTAGAACAAAACAGGAAGTAAGAGGAGGGATAAGCTGGCTTGCTGAGTCTTCTGGCTTTCACCTTTCTCCCGTGCTGGGTACTTTCTTCCATTCTTCCTGCCTTTGGAAATCAGACTCCATGTTCTTTGGCCTTTGGACTCTTGGACTTAAACCAGTGGTTTGCCAGGAGGAGGGCTCTCAGGCCTTTGGCCATGGACTGAAGGCTGGACTGTTGGCTTCCCTACTTTTGATGTGTTTGTAATGGACAGCCACGACTAGCTTCTTTCGTCCCCAGCTAACAAACAGCCTATGGTGGGACTTTGCCTTGTGATCCTGTAAGCCAATTCTCCCTAACAAGCTCTCTTTCATATATACATATATCCTATTAGTTCTGTCCTTCTGGAGAACCCTAATACACTAATTAATCAATTTGTGGTCTTTCTTTTTAAAATTTTTTAAAATTTTTGAAGGTACATAATATGTGTGTACTTTTATGAGGTATATAAAGTATTTTGATATAGGTATGCAATGAGTAAGAATCATATCATGATAAATAAGGTATCTGCAACTTCAAGTATTTGTCCTTGTGTTGCTAACAATCCAATTATATTATTTTAGTTATTTTTTAAATAGACAATTAAATTATTTCTGACTATACTCACCCTATTGTGATATCAAATACTATGTTTTATTTGTTCTTTCTAGTTTTTATTTTCTTACTCATTAACCATCCTCACTTCCCCTTGCCACCACCCACTACCTCTCTCAGTCTTTAGCAACCATGCTTCTCTTAGTACTGTCTATCTCCCTGAGTTCAATTCTTTTAGTTTTAGGCCCCATAAATAAGTGAGATCATATGAAGCTTGCTTTCTGTACCTGGCTTATTTTATTTAATGATCTCCAGTTTCATCCATATTGTTGCAAATGATTGGTTCTCATTTTTTATAGCTGAATAGTGCTTCAATGTATTTCTGTACCAGAATTTCTTTATCCATTCATCCACTGGTGGACACTTAGGTTGCTTCCAAATATTGGCTTTTCTGAATTGTTTTGTAATAAATATGAGAGTGGAGATATATCTTTAATATACTGATTTCCCTTTCTGTGGGTATATATCCAGCAGTGGGATTGCTGGATCGTATGGTAGCTCTATTTTTAGTATTTGAGGAACATCCATAGTGTTCTCTATAGTGGTTGTACTAATATACGTTCCCACCAACAGTGTACAAATGTTCCCTTTTCTCCACATTCTCTTCAGCATTTGTTATTGCCTGTCTTTTGGATAAAAGTCGTTTTAACTGGGGTAAGATATCTTGTTTCAATTTCGATTTGCATTTCTTTAATGATCAGTAATGTTGAGCAAATTTTCTTATGCCTGTTCGACATTTGTATGTCTTTTTTTGAGAAATGTCTATTTATGTCTTTTGTCCATTTTTAAATAAGCTTATTAAATGTTCTCCTACAGAGATATTTGAACTCCTATTATGGTCATTAATCTGTTGTCAGATGGGTAGTTTTCAGATATTTTCTCCGTACTTAAATTCTCCAAGCAGTCCCAGACACGTTAAAATGGGCAATATTGCTTGCAAATAAGATATCCTCAGTTCCCTCCAGATCCAGGGACTAGCATCCCAAACTAGGAATGCAGGCTGCTCAAGACAGTGCCAAGCAGAGGAGGAAGGTGGAGCCAGTGCAAATAAAAATGTCTCAAATCTTGTTTTGTTTCTTTATTTTTATTTGTGTGTGTGTGTGTGTGTGTGTGTGTGTGTGTATTTTAAAGGCTCTTTTTATTGGTTCGGTGTTCTTTGGCTTAATATTAACCCTTGGCGCTTTTTTTCCCCATTTATTTATTTTATTGCATTTTGGGTTTTGGGGTACATGTGAAGAACATGCAAAATTGTTGCATAGGAACACACGTGGCAGTGTGATTTGCTGCCTTCTTCCCCATCACCTACATCTGGCATTTCTCCCCTTGCTATCTCTCCCCAGCTCCCCACCCCGCACCGTCCCTCCTCTATTTCCTCCCAACTGACCCCAGTGTGTAGTGCTCCCCTCCCTGTGTCCATGTGTTCTCATTGTTCTGGCAAAGCTGATTCTGGCACTTTTTGCAAGATTTGTTGATGTCTCTTTGAACTGATAGATCATAGGTGCTGCCTACCTCACCATGTTTGCTGATGTCACTCTGGTGGCAATTGATTTGGAATACATATTTTCACCAGTTAATATTGGTTTGTTTAATATGACTGAATTGACTTAATTGTACAAATAGAAAGTAATTTGTTGTGTATAGGTCTGCTGTATCTAGCTTTAGCTTATATAAATATTTACAGTAAAATTATTTCATTCATACATTTTCTTTAGATAGTATTTTTAAGCCCCAAATGCATTGCTCTTACCATCTCAAAAGAATTGACGTCTATGGCTTATCCTAACAGACGTATGAGAGATGCTTTTAACCTTATGCATTAAAAGTTTAATATCCCCAAAACCTGATAACAGCTCTGAAAAGAGGAGCTCATAAGAAGCTAATGTCTGACAATTCACTACCAATAATATGGGTTGAATTTAAAACCATAATCCTGAGCAAGTCACTTTATTCTTTGAATCAGAAATAATAAATGTGTCAACAAAAAAATGTTTTTTAAAAAGCATTTTGATTTACCTCTATTCTGTTTGTCACCAGCAAACACTGTCTACACCACATCAAAATCAGAAAATGAATGACCCACCTTCTACATGAGGTTGTTTTCAGTGGCAGCTGGAATCTTTGTCTCTTTTGTCTGAACAGAACTTTCTTTATCTCTCTCAGAGAAAACAACCTCTCATAACAACCTTAAATTGGTTCAAGTATGAGAACAGGAACAATTTTGGTATATTGTTTGAAAATAATTAGTTTTGGGCAGAGTGTGGTGGCTCATGCCTGTCATCCTAGCATATTAGGAGGCAGAAGTAGGAGGATCACTTGTGTACTGGAGTTCATGACCAGCCTGGGCAACACAGTGAGACCTTATTACTGCTAAAAAAAGAAAAAGAAAATAATTAGTTTTGCAACAGTGTCTTGGAAAGACCAGAGATACACATCTACAGAACCCAACTGATAGTTCCATCTAAGTCTTGCTAAACCTTTCACATCAAGGTCCTAATAGAAATTAAGCCAAATGTTATGAACATCAACCTTCTACCACTAGCATATGCCAGAAGAGAGAATCTGACAGCAGCAAAATGGATTGTAGCTGCTAAATAATGGCATCCCACATATATTTTTATATTTTTTGGCAAATGCTAAGCATCATTAACAAGGCAGAGTTCAAACAATTGTATGACTATTTAGGGTCAGATAAAAAAATGTGTCATGAAATCTCTGACAACACGAAACAAAAAGTTTTTGTTTTTGATTAAGTAGTCTAGAAAAATACATAGAACATAAGATTTTTTTAAGTGTTTCTTACTGCTTCTAGTTTCTTATTCCCTACATATTTTACATATCATAATTTTTGACAGAATTCTCAATGTCCAAGAATTTACTAAAGGCAATACAAATTGCTTGGTTCTCAACAGCATTCAAAATTAGCATAGACTATGCTTTGATTCTTGATTGTTTTTCTTTCTTTGGATGCCATTGATAGAAAAATGGCGAAACATAATGTCATAATTTATATCTCTATTATTCCTTGACTTTCAGGCAAAACTGATGTCTTCTTACATGCTCCTCTTTCTGCAACGATGTATTTCAAGTAAAAACTTTATATATTTCAAATGTTTTGGCATATAAATGACAATGAAACTGTATTAGGCAAGATTTTTATTGATAAAATTATGTGCTTACGCATAGAAAAAAAATGGAGCTAAATTATGTACTTTACATAGTTTCATTTAATGTTTTCTCAGGTTCATTAAACAGTTGGAAACTATATAGCATCAGCTGACTTTGCTGAACTTGTGCTGCCAACATTACAATTCCTTGAAAACCTTGTAATAACATTTATGTCATAATAATTATTAACATTATTTTTTCCAATTATGTAAATTTATCTCTCTTGAGTAGATGGCAGAACAAAAAAAAAGTTGTTATATTGCAAAAGAAAATACCTACACCTCCTCAGTGATAGATGTGGCCTCCTGGAGAAATCAGTGAGACAGTAATCTCTATCCCTACTTAATTGACTGTTTGTTAAAATGATGTCAGTTTACTGCCCTTCACTAACATGACATAAAGTTTAAGATTGTTAAAGAGTTTCCATTACTGTTAACCTAAATATATTTTTTATAGAAAAATTAATCTCAAATGGCAAAAAATATTTTGTATTAATGTTTGGTTGATATGAATATGTTTGCATATAATTACTGTTTAACTGCGGTTTTATATTCATAAAATCTAATTTTTAAATTGAATATTATAAATTCAACAAGTGTTGTTTATTTTATACAGACTGGAAAATAGTAAATAGCATTATCTAACCAATCATACACGTGCTTTATATTGGTATGTTATACATATAATTATTTTAAAAGTAATGCCTAATGGCAATGCAATTTTAGTTGAATATTACCAGAATAAGCCAAAGACAATTATTTTATTTAGAAATTGATATTATGAATGCTGTAATTATCCTCTTGAATTTTTTTAATAATTGAATTTTACATATGCATAAATAAGTAGATAAATTAGAAGTACTGAAACTACATTATAGAACTAGAAAGAACACATGATCATAAATTCAAATTAATTTTTGTCTTAGTTTTTATTTGACAAGACATCTTTGATTCACACTTGACTAAATTTTAGAATGTCTCTTGTTTTTCTTTAAAAAAAAGAAAAAGAATGGAGTGAGATGACAAAATACGAGGCTTCACAATTGTTTCTCCCACAAAAACACCAAATTTAACAACCATCTAAAGAACAAAATAACTTTTATATAAACCCCAAATCAAGTGAAAACACACAGTACCCAATTTTTACTTCGTATCACTGAAAGAGGCACTGAAGCAGGTAGAAAACACATTCTTGTATTGCTGACAACATCCCTCTCTCATCCCCCTACAGCAATTGTGTGGGACAGAGAGAGAATCTATGAACTTGGGAGAGGGAGAACACAGCAATTGTGAGATTAGACGTTGAAACCAGCACTACCCAGTCACAGCAGAAAACGAAACTGGCCTTAACATAGCTGAGCCCCAGTGAGAGAAGAATTGCCTATCCCAGTGGTCTGAATATGAGTTTTGGCAAGCTTCACCACCATGGCTAATGTACTCTGGGGCTCTAATTAAATTCAAAAAGCAGTCTAGGACATGAGGACTATAACTCCTAGGCAAGTCCTATTGCTGAGCTGGCCTTGAAGCCAGTTGGTCTGAGGTCATCCACCAAGACAACCGCTGGAATGATAATGGGAGTGTATGCATCACCCATCCCCCAACCCCAGGTAGCACAGTTCACAACTCCAGAAGAGACCCTGCCTTTAAGCTTGAGAAGAGGAGATGAAAGAATAAAGATAATTTTGCCTTGCATCTTGGACATCAACTCTTGTACTCAAGGATAGGGCATCTACCAGGACAGGGCACCAGGCAGAGTCATGAGACCCCCATTTCAGACTCTAGTACCTAGACATTTCTAGACACACCCTGGACCAGAAGGGTACCCACTGCCTTGAAAAGAAGATGCATTCTTGGCAGAATACAATACCTGCTGACTACAGGGACCATGGGCCTTAAATAACAGCAACAATATGCCATGGGCTTTAGGTAAACTCCGAGATGTGCTTGCTTCAGTTGAGATCCAGAGCATTATATCCAAGTTGTAGTGGCTATGGTGAGAGGCTTCTTCCACTTGAAAAAAGCATAGGGAAAAGTAAAGAGGACTTTGCTTTGCAACTTAGGTACCAGATCAGCCATGAAAGGTAGAGCACTAAGTGGGCTCTTGGGGTCCCAAATTTTAGGCCTTGGCTCTTAGATGGCACTTCTGGACCTGTCCTGGCCCAGAGGGGATCCCATTCTCCTGAAGGGTGAGTCTCATGCCTAGCAGCATTCATCACAGGCTAACCAGAGAATCATTGGGGCTTGAGTGAACATTTGAGGTAGCCTACCAGTAAACCCTATGTGCCTGAAGACCCAGTGGTGGTGGCCACAGGGGTGCTTGTGTCACTCCACCCTCAATTCTAGACAATGCGGCACAAGAAGAGACACACAGTTTGGGGGAAAGTAAAGGAAGAGAACAAGAGTCTTTGGTAATCCAGATAAGTTTTCCAGATCTTATCCAAGACCACCAAGGCATTACAGTACATGCCTGCAAAAGCCACAATGTTACTGGCATTTGGGTGTTCCCCAATGCAGATACAGCTTAGATTACAACACCCAGGCTCTTTCAAATACCTGGAAAGACATCCCAAGATGGACTGGGGGATAAAAATAACCCCAGACTGCAGACTATAATAAATATGTAACTCTCCAATGCCTAGATACCAATAGACATCCACAAACGTCATGACCATGCATGTAAAGAAGGCCTTACCAAACTAACTAAACAAGGCACCAGAGACCAGTATGGTAGAGAGAGATATTTGATCTTTCAGACAGAGAATTCAAAATAGATGTTTTAAAGAAACTCAGAGAAATTCAAGATAATGCAGAGAAGGAATTCATAATTCTACCAGATAAATTTAACAGACATTGAAATAATTTTAAAATAATCAACAGAAATTCTGAAGTTGAAAAATGCATTTGACATACTGAGTAATACAGCAGAGTCTCTTCATAGCAGACTTGAACAAGCAATAATAATAAGCCCAAAGATGGGCTATTAGAAAACACAGTCAGAGGAGACAAAAGCAAAAGCATAGAAAGGAATGAAACACACCTACAATCTAGAAAATGACCTGAAATTGGCAAATCTAAGAATTATTGGCCCAACAGAGGAGGTAGGAGAAGAGATAGGGGTAGAAAGTTTATTCTAAGTGATAACAGAGAACTTCCTAAACCTAAAAAAAAAAAAGATATCGATATTTAAGTACAAACAGGGTATAGAACACCAAGCAAATTTAATTCAAAAAAGACTGTCTCAAGGCATTAATAACCAAATTCCCAAAGAACAAGGATAAAATATGAATTTTAAAAGCAGCAAAAGAAAAGAAACATATAATACACAAGGCAGCTCCAATAAATCTGGAAGTAAATTTTTCAGTGGAAATCTTATAGGCCAGGAGACGGTGGCATGACATATTTAAAGTCTGAAGGAAAAATGTCACCCTAGAATAGTATATGCAGTACAAATATCCTTCAAACTTGAAGAAAAAATAAGACTTCTCCAGACAAACAAAATATCTTAAAATAGTAAGAACCATGTGTGAAAAACCCACAGCCAATATCATACTGAATGGGCAAAGGCTAGAACTATTTCCTTTTAGAACTGGAACAAGACAAGGATGCCCACTCTAGTCGCTCCTATTTAACATAATACTGCAAGTTCTAGCCAGTTAAGTCAGGCAAGAGAAAGAGATAAAAGGCATCAAAATAGGGAAAGAAGAAGTCAAACTATCTTTTCTCACAGACTTTATATTTTTACCTATAAAACCCAAAATATTCTGCCAAAAATGCTGCTAGAACTGAAAAACAATTCCAGTAAGGTTTTGGGATACAAATCAATGAAAAAAAAAAAATCAGTAGCATTGTCGAGGCTGAGTCAAATCAAGAATACAATCCCATTTCCAATAGCCACAAAGAAATCAAAATATGTAAAAATACAGCTAACCAAGGAGGTGAAATATCTTACCAGCAAAACTACAAAACACTCCTGAGAGAAATTGGCAATGATACAAATTAAAAAAAATTTATTCTCATGAATTGAACAATCCGTATCATTATAATTTATTTCATATGTCCAAAAACAAGTTACAGATTCTATGGTATTCCTATTAAACTATCATCACTTTTCACAAAAATAGAAAACACCATAAAAAACGTATATGGAACTAAAAGAGAGCTCAAATAGCCAAAGTGACCCTGAGCAAAAAGTGCATAGGCAGAGGCATCACAGTGCCCAATGTCAAACTATGTAATAAGACTATACCATCCAAAACAGGATGATATTGGTGCAAAAACAGACATATAGACCAAAGGAACAGAATAGAAAACTCAGAAATAAAGCCATATGCCCACAAACATCTGTTAATTAACAAAGCTGAGAAAAACAAGCAATGGGCAAAGGACTACCTATTCAATAAATAGTGGAGGGATAACCAGCCATATGCAAATAAATCAAAGTAGACACATATTTTACCACATGCAAAATTTAACTCAAGATGGATTAAATATTTTAATTTAATACAAAAACTATAAAAATCCTAGAAGAAAACCTAGAGAATACTCATTTTAACATTTACCTTCACAAAACGTTTTTGGCTAAGTCCTAAAAAGCAATTGAAACAAAAACAAAAAATTGACATTTGGGACCCAATTAAATCAAAGAGTTTCTGCACAGCAAAAGAAACTCTCAACAGGGAAAACATAAAATCTACAGAAAAGGAAAGCAATTGCAAATCATCCACCCAACCAAGGCCTAATATCTATAATCTATAAGGAACTTAAAGAAATCAAGAGGCAAAAACAAACAACCCCATTAGAAAATGAGCAGAGAATATTAAAAAAAAATTATCAGAAAAAGACATACAAGCAGCCAACAAATATATTTTTTAAATGTCCATCATTATTAGTCGTCATCAGAGAAATGCAAATCAAAACCACAATGGAATGCCATCTCATACCAGTCAGAATGAGTACTATTAAACTGTCAAAAAACAACAGATGCCGATGACGGTTGAGAGAACAGGGAATGCTTATATACATAGTTGTGGGATGCAAGTTAGTTCAGCCACTGTGGAGAGTAGTTTGGAGATTTTTCAAAGAAATTAAAATAGCTATATTCGACCCATTAGTTCCATTACTGGGTATATACCCAAAGGAAAATAAATCATTCTACCAAAAATGCACATATACTCATATGTTCATCACTGCACTATTTACAATAGCAGCAACATGGAATCAATCCAAGTGCCCATGAATGGTAGACTGGATAAAGAAACATGTTTTATATATATACCATAACAATGTGTAGAATACTACACAGCCATAAAAAGGATAAAAACATATCCTTTGCAGCATCATGGATACAGTTGGAGGCCATTATTCTATGTAAATTAATGGAGGTACAGAAAACCAAATGGTGAATGTTCTTACTTATCAGTGGGAGATAAGCATTGAGAATACATGGTCATAAATATGGGAACAACAGGTGCTTTAGGCTACCAGAGGTAAGAGGGGGAGAAGGGAGTGTGGTTTGAAAACTGCCTGTTAGGTACTATTCTCACTACCTGAGTGACATGATCTGTACCCCAAACTTCAGCAACACATAATATGCTCATATAACAAACCTCCAAATATACCCCTCATATCTAAAATAAATTTGAAATTATTTTTGAAAAGTAAAATGACAAAACTACAGACTGGGAAAATATTTTGTAATTCTTATACCTCATAAGGGTCTAATATTCATAATGAACGAAGAATGCTTTCAACGTATTCACATAAAGACAAATAACCCAACTTTTAAATGATAAAAGACTTGCATAGACATTTCTCAAAAGAAGACATATAAAGGGCTGCCAAACCTATGAAAAGATGACATCATTTGTCTGAGAAATGCAAATGCAAATCACAGTAAGATACCATTTCACACTCACTAGGATAACTATACTAAAATACAGAAGGTAAAAAATGTTAACAATGATCTAAAAAAATTAAAATCCTTGCACATTTCTGATGAGAATGTGAAATTGTACAACCATTGTGGAAAAGAGTTTGGTGGTCCCTATGAAAGTTAAAGATACAATGACCACATGATCCATTTGTTCTGTTCCTAGATATTTATCCAAAAGAACTGAAGAGGTACACAAACAGATTTGTATTCATCAATGTTTAATAAAAAAAGAAGAGGAGTCATCTCAAATGTTCATAAATGAATACATACATAAATTGTGATGAATCTATGCAATCAAATATTATTCCTTCATAAAAGAGGAATGAGGTACTGATATATTCTTGAGGATTGATTAACTTTGAAAGCATTATTCTAAATGAGAGACGCTGGACACAAAAGGTCATCTATTGTATGAATCCAGTTATGTGAAATGCCTAGAATAGGTATATTGGATTTGCCAGTGGCTGGAAAGAGAGCTCTATTTAGAAACTGCTTATTGGGTATAGGTTTCTTTTTGGTGTGATAGAGGTTCCAAAACACTGAATCTAGCAAATGCCGTTTAATCATTCACTTTAAACTAATTAATGTTATATTGTGTGAATTTTTATTTGATAAGATTGTCAGTCATAAGTCTGATGAGATATCCATGAATAAGTTAGCAGCTTATAAAATCATTTCTAAACCTTTGGGTACATATTGCAAGACATGCCAGTAAAGAGAAAATGTTGACTATTTTCTTCAAACATAATTTTTCACAAATCTTAGCATTTGCTGTCTTTGTTGGGTTTTCTTTGTTGTAAATGAACAAAAATGATAAGTTTAGAATTGTGAGATATAAAAGAAATACATTTAATATAGAAAGTTTGTCATCAAATGCTAAAAATGACCATACATGATTCTCAGTACTGTTTGCTAAAAGCCAATCTGAGCTGAAATTCTAGTTTCATCATCTTTTTCCAAATGTATTACATTGGATGGGAAATTTTCACTTCCAAACCTGCTTTCTCCAAAGAAGGTAAAATTTAGGAATTAGAGTGTGATTAATGATGGTAACTGTCATGAATTTTTGAGAAATTAAATGTATGCCTATATATAAATAAATAAGATTTAAAATTATGGCAAATTGCAAATGGCAAAAATAGGTAAAACATAATGATAATAGGTGTTATTGTTATTTTCTATCATCTTCTTGAGCTGTAGATTCAATACCTTTTTCCCACAAAATTGCAATGTTGATTTTGTTGCTGACTAAATACATGTCTCCTATCATCACATCATACTGGTTATAAATTTATTCAATAATTCTATCTTGTTTAGTTTTGATTAAACCATTGCTGTTTACAACTTCGAAGTTTATAAAATGCAATAACTCATGTTTAAATGTACTCAAATGTGTATTCATAGTATTGTCATTGTTATAAATTCATAGACAAAATAATTCAATGATTTGTTACACTATAGTCAATTATTTTTTAATATACAGTTATTTAGGCAAACAAATAATATTTGACTGGAGAGTCATTATTTACATGTTTTGGATAAAAATCACCTGAAAATCCTGTCATTTGTGAAAACATAGATGGAACTGGAGAACATTACGTTAAGTAAAATAAGCCAGGAAGAGAAAGCTAAACACATCTTCTCACTCATACCTGGAAGCTAAAAAAGTTTCATATCATGGAAGTCGAAACTAGGACAGAGAACACTAAAGGCTAGGGAAAGGAAAATAAGAAGACATTTGTTAAAGAATACAAAATTACTGCTAGATAGAAGGAATAAATTCTAGTATCCTATATCACTGTAAAATGAATGCAGCTAACAATAATGTATTTATAGTTTTGGATAGAAGAAGGATATGAAATGTTCCCAAAACAAAGAAATAAAAAATGTTTGTGATGATGGGTATGTTAATTATCCCACCTGATCACTATACATTATATGTATCAAAACATCATATGTACCCCATGAATATGTATAATTATGATATAGCAATTAAAAATCAAAATACATTTATAAATACATAAGAAAACCAACACTATGTGTAACTACAACATAAGTTAATAAATAAAGTTATATTTCAAAGGAAAACCTAGTGAAATACATGTTAGCTTTACCAATTCCTTTACTAACAAGATATTTAATGTGAATATAAGTATATTTTCTTACCATAATATTGTGGTTGACATTACTGGTATCATGTTCACAGAGGACATTCATTTCAATAGGTTTAACATCATTCTATCCTTTCCACATAGTAGGAAGTAGATGAAAGTCTTCTAGTATCCTTTCCTTACTACAACAAAAATGGGATATCAAGATTGCTGATTTGGTAAAAAAAAATTTAGTTGCCTTTTCAGAGGTTGTGGAACATTGTTAGCAACTTAAAAAACTATAATCCACAATAAATTTAATTACCTCTGGAAAAAATACAAAACAATTTTATTTTTCTATTTCTGACTCAAGAATAAATATACATATGTGTATACTTAAAATAACATCTTTTAAATAGTTATTCAAAGTGGTGGAAGAAGTAGCTTATTGAAATATTCCAAATTTGCAACTTTGGTAATAGTTGTAGTAGTTGTCCAATAATCTATAACTGTTTTATGAATGAAGTTGTCATTTCCATAGATTTTTAGGTTTATAGCTAAATTCCTGTTTATAAAACTTCATTATGAAAATATTTTAATACAGCTTTAGTCTGCTCAGGTTGTCATAACAAAATTTCACAGATGAGGGGCTTAAACAAGAGAAATTTATTTCTCACACTTCTGAAGGCTGGGAAGTCCAAGGTCAAGGTACAGGAAAGGCAGGTTTATTTTAAGATCTCTTCTCTTGGCTAGCAGGTGGCTGTCATTTAGCTGTGTGCTCATATTACCTCTTCTTTGTGTGTCCACACAGAGAAGAGAAAAAAAGAGGGAGCAAAAGAGAGGGGGGCGAGGAAGAGATGGAGAGAGAGAGAGAGAATAAGCAGACGAGTTCTAGTTCCTGAGGTCTCTTCTTATAAAGTCACGAATCCTAGCAGATTTTAGCCCCAGTCTTATGGCCTTATTTAGCTTTAATTACTTCCATATAGGTCCTACCTCCAAATAGTCACATTTGAGTTTAGAGCTTCCAATATATGAATTGTGGGTGAGGGGACACATTTCAGTTCATAGCAAATAAATACATCTTTTGATGTAAAACTCCTTTCAGCTAAGTTTCAGTATCAATATAATGGAATATGTTTTAAACAATTCCAGGGTTCGAAGAGAAAAACATTTACGTTTTTTTCAGCTAAGTTTCAGTATCAGTATAATGGAATATATGTTAAACAATTCAATGGTTTGAAGAGGAAAATATTTACATTTTTTCATATTTATACAATTTGGAATTATATTAACTCTTCATATAAAAATCCATGTTTTAAAATATTACTATGAATAAAATACACATTACTTAAAATAATTTTCAAAACAGCACAATACAGAATGAGACAAAGTGCTGATAGAGAAGATGTCTACCCAACAACAAACCATTAGCAATTTCAGCTTATGACCTACAATAAAACATGCTGTGTAGAAGTGATTGCATTTGAAGTTATTGGTACATTTGAATGCAAACTACCCAACCATGAAAAATGAGACTTCTATTTGCTATAAAAATAAATTAAGAGGCAATGCTTTGCTGGCAAAGCCATTAGAGCACCTCAGTTCATAACTATTCATGGTACCATTAACAGATGTCTTTGCTCGTACTGTGAGCTGCCTTATGATATTGTAATATTCAGCATTACTTTATATCTAGAGTGAAAGTAGGAAACTTGTTTTAGGATATAATAAAACCTATCCCAATGTAGAAGCCCTGTGGGAAATTATACAATAATGTTACCTACATAACTAATTTTCTTCTTATGAAATCATGATTCCCACTACACTTTTAAAGCTATTGAAACTATTGTTTAGCATCACTATTTCCATGTTAATATCTCAGTAAATCACAAAAATGTAATACTAGATACAGAAAATGAGCAATTTCCTTGGGGAACACAAGTTTTCATTTCTAAATAAAAAGTTGCATGAAGTGAATACAAGCATGTTTCATGTTGCCTACTGACATTAAAAGTACTTTTTTCTTAAAAGAGTAACTTTCTCCAAGTTAAGGCATGAAGCTAATGACTAGTATAAGTAAGACAGATTTAAGAAAAAAATATAATTGTTGATTTTGCCAATTCTTTATTGATCTAAAATTTCTAGAAAATATTTAAGAATATGCTCGAATAATATCTTTTAAAAATGTCATCAATGTACACACACAAACACCATGAGAAGCAGTGAATGTGGTGCAGAGATCAAATAGTTTGCATTAAGCAACAACAATAATCTTTTTCTAAAAAACGTTTACTTGACATATAAGGTATAAAAATTGCACGCATTTAAAAAATGTGTTCCTGGATCTCTATTTCTTCATCCCTAGAATAAAGATAATAATTCCTATTCCATGCAAGTATTAAGTTAGATAAGGATTAGAAAAGCGTACAATCAGTGTGGCAAATGTAGTATGCGCTTGAAAGTTGGTGACTATGTTTTATGCTCTTGAGTTAATTTTCTGGTTTTTGCATTTGTCTCTGAGAACATATACCATTACACATACTCATTAAAAACATAGTTACCAAAAGATCCACAAAATTTTCCTTTGTATTATTATAGGCCTCAACTGGTATTGAAAAAGCAGTTGCCAGTAATAATTTAGGATGAAGAGCTTTTCAGCCATAATCTTACCAGAAAAAACTATGACAAAACAGAAAAACTAAAAGATAAGGTAAACTACACATAGAGAATAAAACTTCTTCACCCCTTCCCATTACTTTGCCAGAGTATCAGAGCTCCTTGCAAATGCAGATGACTTTTAGTAAGTGTTATCAGCATCTGTCACTATTTTTAATAAATAATCTTAACAGTTTTGAGCCTTTCTCTCTTGTATATATGCTATTTAATACTATTAGTTTATTTGGGATTTGATAATTCTAAAGAGTTAAGGATAAATCTGATTGGAATTAATCCATACATATTCATTTTCCTTGTCTATACCATGAATATCACTATACCACTCTCTGCATACATAGAAGAATCAAAACTAATTCTTATTAGTAGGAAGCATATAACCCAGTTGGTGAAGCAAGACAGACAAGAGACTGCATGGTGAAACAATTTCTTAGAAATATGAAACAGTGTGTATTACATATATGCTAAAAGTCATGAGCATTGAAAAAGTTCCAGTGTGAGACATAGCTCTTGATCAATACAATGTAATTATGCCTGAAAGAAAGTGCAAAAACATAGTAAATTTAGTTGAAATAGCTTTTCTCATATACTACTAAAGTTTAACAAGGTTGGACATATGTATTTTAGCTATAATTATAGGTATTTCTTTCCTTTATAAGTTGTTTTTGTTTTGTTTTGTTTTGTTTTTTAGGCTCTGTCACCGAGCCTGGAGTGCAGTGGCAGGATCTCAGCTAACTGAAACATCCTCCTCCAGTGTTCAAATGATTCTGCTGCCCCAGACTCCTGACCAGCTGAGACTTTAAGCATGTGCCACCAGGCCCGGATAATTTTTGTATTTTTAGTAGAGACAGGGTGTCACCATGTTGGCCAGGCTGGACTAGAATTCCTGATCTTAAGTGATCGGCCAACCTTGGCCTCCAAAAGTGCTGGGATTATAGGCATGAGCCACCACATCCAGCCTCCTACGTAATTTTTTAGATTTGTAAAAATTGAGGTAAAATATATATAATAGAAAATTTACCGTTGTAAACATTTATAGGGCTACAATTTAGTGGCTTGTACATCACACTGTGCAATTATTTCCACCAACCTTCATCACTGGAACTTTTCTCATCTTGCCAAACTGAAACTACTCAATAAACAGTAATTCCTACTTTCTGCTTCTATGCATTTGGTTATTCTAGGCAATTCTTGTAAGTATAATTATATCATATATGTTCTTTAGTGACTGGCTTATTTCACTTAACATAATAAATTCAGAGTCCATGTTGTAGCACAGGCCAGATTTTCCTTCCTTTTAAAGACTGGCTAATATTCCACTGAATGTATATATTATATTTTGTTTATTTATTCATCCATTAATGGACAGTTGGGTTGCTTTCACCTTTTAGCTATTGTGAATAATGTTGTTATAAACTTGACTGTACAAAAATATCTGTTTGAGTACCCTATTTTCAATTCATTTTGTGCCAATGAGTAAAATTGCTGGATTCTATGGGTTCTATTTTGAATTCTTAGAGAAATTTCCAAATTGTGTTTCATAGTGGCTATATCATCTTTCATTTCCAACGACAGAACACCCCTTGCATAAGAATAATACATTGGACTGGAATCAGCCAACCACCATGGCATATGTATACCTATATAACAATACTGCAAGATCTGCACATGTACCCCAGAACTTAAAGTATAATAATATGTAAAAAATAGTATGAGTTCATGTCCTTTGCAGGGATATGGGTAAAGCTGGAAATCTTCATTCTCAGCAAACTGATACAAGAAAAGAAAACGAAACACTGCATGTTCTCAGTTACAAATGAGAACACATGGACACAGGGAGGGGAGCATCACAAACTGGGGCCTGTTGGGGGGGTGGGGGGATAGTGGAGGGATAGCAGGTGGTGGGAGTTAGGGGAGGAATAGCATTAGGAGAAATACCTAATGTAGATGACAGGGTGATGGATGCCACAAACCACCATGGCACATGTATACCTGTGTAACAAATCTGCACGTTCTGCACATGTACCCCAGAACTTAAAGTCAAAATAAAAGGAAAAAAAAGAAAAGGATATCTATTCAAGCACACATAAATATGTACTATGTATTATATGTCAAGTATACCTCCATAAATATTTATTTTAAAAAATACCTGAAAAGTTAGAAAAGTTTTCAAATCCAAATAATTTTATTAGTAAAACCTCTAAATTTTCAGAAAATATTATATTCTCAAGCTATATATTCTAAAGAGAAGATGCATCTATCACAATTATTTTATTTTAGCTAGCAAACATAAAAATTCTAACAAAAGAGAGTACCAAGAAATCGCAACAATTTAAAATTGCATATTAAAAGCAAAACAAAATAATGCCAAGTCAAATTCAGCATCACAGAAAAATGGTAATTAAATTATTTAATACTCTTTTTTTGAGTGCTTAAACATATGAGATTCTGTTCCTGATGCTAAAGTAAAAAGTCTCTTTAAACTAGGCAGTCTTTTTTCATATGGAGCTTCACGGGGTATAGACTCTGGTCATGGAGATTATGTAATCAAAATTATAGAGTAGGAATAAAGGTTAACTTTTATCAAATGACATTCAATATATTTGTTTCAGATTAGAATAACTAATTAATTGTACTTATCAGTGCATATCTCAATATCAAAAAGTGCATCACTGTGTATAGCAATATCATAAAGCACATCATGGCCAGGCATCGTGGCTCAGGCCTATAATCCCAGTGACTTGCGAGGCCAAAGCAGAGCATCATTTGAGGTCAGGATCTCAGGACCAGCCTGAGCAACACAGTGAGACACTGTCTCTACAAAAAGTAAAATAAGTGCTGGATACTGTTGCCATTCTGTGAGTAACACCCTCTTCCCAAGAAAATCCAGAGCGATATCTGGGGACCTTGATTAGTGCATATTTTGGCATGTGACTTTTTATTGTTAGACATTTTCCCAGCTTTATTGAGGTATAGTTAACAAATACACATTGTACGTATTTAAGGTATATAACATGTCGTACATACATATTGTAAAATGATTGTCATAATCAAGCTTATTAACATATCCATTGCATGATATAGTTACTTTCGTTGTGGTGAGAACATTTAAGATCTAATCTGTTAGCAAATTTATGGTACAATACAGTATTAATAGCTATAGTCATCATGCTGTACATTAGATCTCAAGAATTTATTGATATCGCAAAATTGAAAATTTGTACCCTTTGATCAAAATTTCCCCATTTTTCCTACCCAAAGTCCCTGGCAACCACCTCATGAGTTCATCCTTTTTAGATTCCACATACAAGAGAGATAAAGCAGTATTTGTTTTACTCTGCCGGTCTTATTTCACTTTGCATAGTGTTCTACAGGTTTATTCATATTGTAACAAATAAAGGATTTCCTTCCTTTGGAGATAAGAACTGTATTTATTTACTTTTACTTTTTATTTTTAAATTTTAAATTATTATTATTTATATTGCAATAGGTTTTGGGGAATAGGTAGTGTTTGGTTACATGAATAAGTTTTTTAGTGGTGATTTCTGAAATTTTGATGCACCCATCACCTGAACAGTGTACACTGTACCCAACGTGTAGCTTTTATCCCTCACCACTCACCCCCTACTTTCACTAGAGCCCCCAAGTCCAATGTATTATTCTTATGCCTTTGCATCCTCATAGCTTAGCTCACACATATGAGTGAGAACATAGAATGTTTGACTTTCCATTCCTCAGTTACTTCACTTAGGATAATAATCTTGAATTCCATACAGGTTGCTGCAAATGCCATTATTTTATTCCTTTTTATGGTTGAGTAGAATTCTATGGTGTGTGTATATATATCATATGTGTATATGTCTCTCTATATATATGCATATGTATATATAACATTTTGATATATATACATAACATAACATATACATATATATCATATTTTCCTTATCCATTCATCAGCTGATGGGAATTTGAACTGATTCTTTATATTTATTTTTATCAAAATCATAGCCAAATAGCTTTTACTTAAATAATGTATAAGAAGATTTGGCTCTTCAATCTAATTTGCAAAGCCAATCTTTACTATAAAATCAATCAACTTTATCAGACTTATGTTCTATCATATAAAGCCCAACTTCAAATTTTAAATTAAATAAATATTTAAATTAAGTGAAATTATATACCCATGAGAACCATAGTACTTCTGAATGAAACAACAACTTCCTTTGAATTTATTCCATTTTATCACACAATGTTGAATCAACTGTTGTTAATTTAATATCCTGAAATTAGTAATGTTTATTTTTTGATGGCTCTGTTCAGATGAATATTCAATTTTATTGGCTAATAAAATTGATTCATATAGCAAAATTCCTGAAATACACATGGAGTAGAACAACCGAGCCTGTCGTTGTGTCACATCTCTGCAGTATCTCTTTGTGTAGAGCTTCTCATATGCCAATCTCAAATAAAATATTATCAATTTAAATAAATGTGTCCACATTTTTAAAACTTTCTTCTATTTTTTTCCTTGACCAGTCTTTAATGCTATCATTTATCCCATAAAGTCATTTTTATGACTGTAATTATAGGCATATATTATCAACCAGGATTTATTGGAAACAAACATAAACTAACTAATCTAGAAGACATATCTTTTATCATCTGCCACAAATTTCTGAGAAACGTATTCTGCAAGGTCATAAACTTTATGACCTATAGCAGTGTCATGACATCAATAAATCAAATTATCCTTTTGTTTGTATCATAGTTTCCAATTTTCTTTTCAGCATATCTCTTTCATAACAACAACCCAGAAAACATGTGTTGAATATACTTGGATTACTTTACTTAGAAAAAATTCTCAAATAATGTACATATACTAGTTCTAAGGAAATAACAATAAGCTCCTGTTAAACTTATGCATTGGTTTAAGTATAGTTTTGTTCCTATCAAAGTAATAAACAACATTCACTTATAAGGCGTTCTTAGTGCTATTAGTCTATGATTTTTGACCACGTGTAAAATAGATCAGAGTGAACGAATTAAATGTAGGAACCAAAAATTCTCACATTCATCATTTTTTAAAAAGCCAATTTTATTTGAAATAATAAGATGAATAAGCCTATTAAAGTTGATATTTATACTAGAAATATCATCAGATCTTTAAATAGACAAGTTGGTCCCAGAATCACAACGTGTGTTTGATATGGTTTGGCTGTGTCCCCACACAAATCTCATCTTGAATTGTAGTTCCCATAATCCCTATGTGTCATGGAAGGGACCTGGTTGGAGAAAATCGAATCATGGGGGTGATTTCTGCCATGTTATTCTCATGATAGTGAGTAAGCTCTCACGAGAGCTGATGGTTTTGTAAGGGGCTTCCTCTTTTGCTTAGCTCTCATTTTTCTCCTTCCTGCTGACAAATGAAGAAGGAAGTCTGAAGTCTCCCACGCCATGTTGAACTGTGAGTCAATTAAATCTTTTCCTTTATAATTACCCAGTCTGTGTACATCTTTATTAGCAGCATGAGAACAGACTGATACACTGCTTAGTTAGTTCTTTTTTTAAATTGTACTTTAGGTTCTGGGGTACATGTGCAGATCATGCACTATTGTTGCATGGGTACATACATGGCAATATGGTTTGCTGTCTTTATCCCCCCATCACCTCTATCTGGCATTTCTCCCATGCTATCCCACCCCAACTTCCCCATCCCACCGCTGTCCCTCCCCAACCCCACCCCAACGGACCCCAGTGTGTGATCCTCCCCTCCCTGTGTCCATGTGTTCTCGTTATTCAACACCTGCCTATGAGTGAGAACATGCGGTCTTTGATTTTCTCTTCTTGTGTCAGTTTTCTGAAAATGATGATTTCCAGATATATCCATATCCCTACAAAGGGCACGAACTCATCATTTTTTACGGCTGCATAGTATTCCATGGTGTATATGTGCCACATTTTCCTTGTCCAGTCTATCATTGATGGGCATCTTGGTTGGTTACAGGTCTTTGCTATTGTAAACAGTGCCGCAATGAACACGCATGTGCATGTTTCTTTATAATAGAATGATTTATAATCTTTTGGGTACATACCCAGTAATGGGGTTGCTGGGTCAAATGAAATTTCTATTTCTGGGTCCTTGAGGGATCGCCACATTGTCTTGCACAATGGTTGAACTAATTTATGCTCCACCAATAGTGTAAAAGTCTTCCTATTTTTTCACATCCTTTCCAGCATCTGTTGTCTCCAGATTTTTTAATGATCGCCATTCTAACTGGCTTGAGATGGCATTTCAATGTGGTTTTGATTTGCATTTCTCTAATGACCAGTGATGATGAGCATGTTTTCATACGTTTCTTGGCCTCCTATATGTCTTCTTTTGAGAAGTGTCTGTTCATATTCTTTGCCCACTTTTGAATGGGTTTATAAATGCATTTAATTATCAGAGAATTTACCATAGTAATAATAAAATTGGTATATGCAGAGATTATATTATTCTTTTTAACTTACTTTTAAGCATTTTATATTACATGAAACATTTATACTAATTCTAAAAAAAAATAGATTTTCTTATAGTCCACTTTAAGTAATGTTTGAAACCATTTTGAAGTATGGTTAGTTAGGCTATAGTTTCTTTGCCCTGGTACAGACTTCAGCATAACCATGGTTTAAGCTCAATGGTTTATCCTTCTATCAAATAGCAGTTCCAGAGTAAGCCAACTAACACACTAATCTGCCTTCCCTACTATGTTCATCTTATAAGCTGAAAGATGTTGCCATCTAGAATTATTACTGTGATGAGTGAAAAGTAATAGAGTTAACGAGGACAACTATCATCCTCTGCAACAGTCCCAAATATTCAGGAGCTACTAGTCGAGATGCCACTAATCCCACAGTGAATATCTTTTCTGTCATAGCAGCCTCTCTATGAGTCAACTACTCGCTCTTCATAGGTCAGCTAATGGAAATCTAAGACTAACTGAATATTATGAAGTGATTTCTGTCGACTGTGCCAAGACTCGGCCCTGGCTGAATTTAATTGTAAAAATCTATCATATATTAGAGGAATTCCAAATTTGGAGATAGTAAAGTGTGTAAAAGTTGTTTTTACAAACATTTCAACAGTTTTCCCACAGCAAACAAGTGTTGTTAGTTTCCAGCATGAAGTATATATGACTTTTTTTTTTTTACATGATTTTTTTAATGTATATGAAATAAAGACAACCCATATAATGGACTTATAAATATTGTATTTCACATTATATTCAAGACTAAACATCTTCCAAACCATATTCATGAAGCTGATATGTGCTTTGGCAGTTTTCAGGAAGTATATATTTCAGCATATCAGTTAAACGTCCACTGAGCACCTCCTCTTGCAGTTAGCATTGGACTAAGTGCTTAAGGACAAGTAGTTTGATGCAATAAATTAAGAAACACAAATTTAAGACTTAGAATGTTATTTGCAGAATTCTTGGCGTAGTTATTTAAGTTCCTCCTGTTGAGAAACTTGTTTTTTTTTTTTTTTTTTTTTTTTTTTTTTTTTTTTTTTTTTTGAGACAGAGTCTCCCTCTGTCTCCCAGGCTGGAGGCAGTGACCGGATCTCGGCTCACTGCAACCTCCACCTCCTGGGTTCAAGCAATTCTCTTGCCTCAGCTTCCTGAGTAGCTGGGATTACAGGCACGCACCACCACACCAGGCTAAGTTTTGTATTTTTAGTAGAGACAGGGTTTCACCATGTTGGTCAGGCTGGTCTTGAACTCCTAATCTCGTGATCCGCCTGCCTTGGTTTCCCAAAGTACTAGGGTTACAGGTGTGAGTCTCAGTGCCTGGGTGGACCCTATTTCTATTTTGCTTCTGTTACAGTACTTATTGCCTTTGCTGTCACTAGTCAAAAGGCTTATGGCACCTACATGATCTGAAATACCGCCCAGAGAGAAGGAAGGTGGAAAATAGCACCTCCCCTCTTATTTTAAAGTCATGAAATGCTTTATGAAATATTAATGAAGTCTATGTTTATTTGCTAATTAGGTGAAATAAGAAAACACTGCTCACCAAAATACATTTTAAGTTATCAGTACTCAAATTCTATTTTGATGATAAATGTGTCATCAACTTCATTCTTCTTTTTATTCTTTTTTTTTCCCATTTATTTTATTGCATTTTAGGTTTTGGGGTACATGTGAAGAACATGCAAAATTGTTGCATAGGAACACACGTGGCAGTGTGATTTGCTGCCTTCCTCCCCATCACCTACGTCTGGCATCTCTCCCCTTGCTATCTCTCCCCAGCTTCCCACCCCCCACCGTCCCTCCCCTATTTCCCCCCAACTGACCCCAGTGTGTAGTGCTCCCCTCCCTGTGTCCATGTGTTCTCATTGTTCAACACCCGCCTATGAGTGAGAACATGCGGTGTTTGATCTTCTGCTCTTCTGTCAGTTTGCTGAGAATGATGGTTTCCAGGTTCATCCATGTCCCTACAAAGGACCCAAACTCATCGTTTTTTATGGCTGCATAATATTCCATGGTGTATATGTGCCACATTTTCCCTATCCAGTCTATTGTCGATGGGCATTTGGGTTGGTTCCAGGTCTTTGCTATTGTAAACAGTGCTGCAATGAACATTTGTGTGCACGTGTCCTTATAGTAGGACGATTTGTAATCCTTTGGATATATACCAAGTAATGGGATTGCTGGGTCAAATGGAATTTCTATTTCTAGGTCCTTGAGGAATCGCCACACGTTCAAACTCATTTCCCTTTTATTAAAGTACAGGTTACCATTGTATGGCTTGGTACTCAATAAAGGAAAACTTGTTCAAATAAGGTAATATGTTATCATCAGTATTTGAAGGTGACTGTTTACACTCAAGTAGCAATATCAATAAATCCTTGGGAAGCCCGTCCATGGGGTTTACACTTTGTCAAGGCCCAGTTCCTCTGGAGGGGAGATTCCCAGTTCATTTAAAGTTGGTCTAAGCTCCTGGCTGACATATGGGTAGATTTCCTTATGAGGTCCTGCTTTGTCCTTACCAGCCTCTAGGATGCAAACTGTACTAGCAAAACCATTTAACCGTCTGCATGCCTGCAAAGCAGCATCAATGATTTTGGTTCTGAACTTCATTATTTTTAATAATTTTTTCAAGCTCTCTATTCTACTCTAGAAATAATTAGTGTTTCATTATAATTGAAGTATGCATTAAGTCTAATTCAATTATTGCTAGAAGTCTAAATTAAATTTTTTCACTTTACTGATCACATTTCAATTACTTACAACAAACTGTTACAAAACAGCACAATAAAAAAATGTAATGTCTTTTGTTTCAAAATTAAGAGAGTGCTGAATGATATAATCTGGATCCTTTTAAGTTTACCATACAACATTCATGTTATGTGAAAGCTCAGCTCTTCCACTGCTTTTTGGCACTTGAAATAGAAAAAATCATCATCATAGTTACATTATATTTGGATTTATGTTTAACCAAAGCAAACTTAAAGACAAATACAGGAAATGTGTGGTGATGTTTTGTGGCAGTGTCAGGGGTAATTTTATTAGTTTTTAATTTAAATTAAATAACTTAAACAATTTTCAGGAGAGCTTGAGCACCCAAGAGAATAATCTCAGTTTAAGAATCACTGGCATAGTACAACAAAAAGAGACTCGGATACAGCCAAACCTGATGTTCGTCCTTAAGGCTGACACAATTTGCCGGCATGCAAGCCCAAGAAATTAAATGCAATTGAGAGATCCAGAATTGCCTTGATGACCTACATTTATTTTCATTAAAAAGAAAAAAACTAAATTGTATGTATTTGAAGTTTACAACGGGGTGTTATGGGATACATACAGATAGCAATATGGTTTGGAAGATCATAGACTAGTATGAGACATCACTGATGTTCAAACTGAAATATGGAAGTGAATGTATTTACATGAGAGGAAGTAATGAGTGTGTAATCATGATTATGGCCCAGGAAGGAACAGAATTAGTAACAGTGAGCCATTGGACTTATGATTATCTCTCATATAGTTATCCTGATATTTGCCATATTTACATTAGAACTATTACAACTTTTTTTCTTTCTCAGATTATTACATAATAACAAAGACCATGCATAGGGCATATGAGCATTCTTAACAAGGCTACGGGTACAGTTCACAGATATGAGGTACCCTTATTTTGTTTATGCTTAAATATACTGAGTTAAACATTTCATTTTGTATTTAGAAGGAAAATATATCTTTTATATTTTTAAACATACCACCGGTTAAAAATTACAATAATGTTAAAAGTGATTAAAAATGATATAGTAAAATTTTTAAAAAATGATTAAAAAATGAAATAATTATACTGTTTTATGTTAGTTATGTTAAACTAACCCTATAACAAACACCTTCACATCTCAGTGGCTTAAAACAATAAAGTTTTATTTCTTCATATCATGGCTAGAGGCCCATACTAGAGCTTCTGGTGGAGGCTTACTAATTGCTTGGCTACTTAGAGGTAATTGCATTAACAGCTGGTGCATGCTTCAGGCTTATATGCTAAACATTCAGCAGCAAACCTGCTTCTTCAGTTTCTCCAATTATGTTATATGCCTCAAGTTTCCCGTATTAAATCTCCTCTTAATTAAAATACTTGGAATGACTTCTAGTTTTCTAAGCTAAGAAATGTGGCTGAACTTTCACAATTAAAGAAATGTTGTCACCGCAAAATAAAAACATGAAGAATATCTTTAATGCTACAGGATTGACTGAGCTCCTTGGACTAGTGATCTATTTAATGCAGTATTAATGTATCTGAAGAGACGATCAGATCAGGAAATGGTCAAAATGGATTATAGAAACTGTCAGTATTCAGAACCAAAATTATGGAGTGTATGTTGCAATCATTGTTTAAGCAATATCGATACAACAGGTGAATTTGTATTCTCAGTGAAGACGCACAAATAGTATCAGATAATCCCTCACTCATTGCTTAGGACCTTCCGCATCTTTTTGCTCTAATCCCATGTTTATCAGACAAGCATTGCCAATTGTGCTGGGCAGATACCTTGATAGCAGGACAGGCATGGCCTAGGTAAGAAGCTCAAGCATCTCTGTCATTGGAAGAAATCATAAGTGCTGTATAAATTGAGAATTTAATTTCAGTTAATAAATAAATCTCATATGTTAGGGTGTTATAATTACAAAATGCCAACCATTCAGGACCATGCTGCAGCCTTTTTGGTAGCCCCATAACTGGGCTTTTCGTGGCAAGCCTTTACAACAAAACAGTGCTTTTCCAAACACTATGGATATGTAAATATTATAAAATAAGAAAACATATTATAATTACTCATTTCACAAATGCTTTGGTCAGTGTTATTGTTCTTTTGAGGAACATACATTAGATGACAGAGGGCCAGGAAAAAAAGCTTTATCTGAGTCAAAAGAAAGATCGATCAGGTTTATGTTTTATTCTCTTTGCATTTGCATTTGATTTTTATCAATGTGTAATATAATGCAACAAACTTATCGACCAAAATAATATAAATCTATTTTCCCACAGTTTCTGTGGGACTGGAATCTGGGTAGGGGTTAGCTGGATTATCTGCTGAGTTTCATGAGACTGAAATCAATGTGTCAGCAATTCTGTAGTTCATATCTGGGCCCAGGGTCCTATTGCAAACTCACTGCTTGTTTTTGGAGTGAAGTTCCTTTACTCTTTTCTTGCCAGCTGTTGTCATGGGAGTTCTCAAGCTATTAGAAACTACCCTTATGTCAGCAGCTCAAAATGTGACCATTTGCTTTTTTCCAGGCCAGCAGGAGCACATCCCTATTACCTATTTCTAAAGCCAGCTAAAGAAAACTCTTCTGCTTTGAATATCAGTTCTACCAAAAATAATAACCTTTTTGCAGTATAGCACAACATAATACCAGGAGTGATAGCTTATTATATTCACTGGTTCCAACTATGCTCAAGGGGAATATAGGGAGCAGAAATGTTGGAAGTTGTCTTAGAGTCCTGCTTATCACAGCATTAGTTATTAGAGATTAGCAATAATAAAAGTAATTAGTTTATCTGGCTTCAAATATATGTTTTATTTCCTTTTCTGAAGTTTAAATACATAGATTTTAAGGTAAATGATACAAAACACATGTTTAATAATAACGTGTCCATCTGTATCTCTGAATGTAAACTAGAAAAACTGCCCAAATGCCCATCGACGATAGACTGGATAGGGAAAATGTGGCACATATACACCATGGAATATTATGCAGCCATCAGAAACGATGAGTTTGGGTCCTTTGTAGGGACATGGATGAACCTGGAAACCATCATTCTCAGCAAACTGACAGAAGAGCAGAAGATCAAACACTGCATGTTCTCACTCATAGGCGGGTGTTGAACAATGAGAACACATGGACACAGGGAGGGGAGCACTACACACTGGGGTCAGTTGGGGGGAAATAGGGGAGGGATGGTGGGGGGTGGGAAGCTGGGGAGAGATAGCAAGGGGAGAAATGCCAGATGTAGGTGATGGGGAGGAAGGCAGCAAATCACACTGCCACGTGTGTTCCTATGCAACAATTTTGCATGTTCTTCACATGTACCCCAAAATGTAAAATGCAATAAAATAAATAAATGGGAAAAAAAAAAGAAAAAAAAAAGAAAAACTGCCACTGTTATGAAATTTTGAGTTTTCCGTGAGTTTAGCATCTGTGAAATAGCTCAAATTTAGATTAATGAAATTACAATCTTTTTACTACTCCAGTTGTTTTTGTTGGAATTTTTTCTGTCCAAATGTTTTATAAAATTGAAGGTTCTTTAGTTTTCATTGGGGGTAAGTCTTTAAGTTAGGAATACTATATAATTCTCTTATCTTTTCTTTATACAAAGAAAATAAATTGTCATAAATGAAAACTTTAGAGTCATTCCCATTAACATCCAGAATTGTTCTTAAAAGTTCTGTGTAAATATTATCTTAAAGTATATTTCTACCTTGTGTGTATATCTTTGTCTAATAGTTGTAATAAATGTTTTTTGTTACTGTTATTGTTCTTCTCATTCTTCTATTTTATTTTTTCTCTGCTGACTCTTGGGAGTTGTTTAAAATAAAAAAAAAATACTATTTTAAAGTTCCACAATGACATCATGAAGGTAGACTACAGACAAAAGTGAGTTCATTAAACTTGTTGAGCAATGCAGGAACATCTTGACAGTGGTTCAGTAGTGTCTTAACGTGGGAGTGAGGGAAGTGGATGTACAGCAATTTAAGTAATGGGCTCCAATGGCATCATGGCTCTCCCAGATGGAGAATTGTTCAGAACTGGTAAACCACATGAGTTGCAATAGCCGTCTTTTATTTCTTGAAATATATGCGTTTGTAACAATTGCCATTCACAGTTTGAACTCAAACACTTTATCACAACTGAAAGTTTGCAGTTGCTCTTTGTGGAATAGGTAGTTACGTTATATAGAAAATTATTACATGCTCCAATGTCACTCTTAACAGAATATTCGTATGACAAAAGTTGAAAATAGGATAGCGTACAAAGAAATAGAACTAATTTACCTTGATATTTCAAAGAACATATACAAACATCAATAACTTAATGAAGACATTTCTGTGTTTGCCATTTTTATTGTAATTTTAAGAACTTTTAATCTATAAGAAAAATGATTCTTTAAGCAAAAATAATAGAAAGCAAATGAAGAAACAAGGCAACCTTTCTAAAACAAAAGGTGTTCTAATTTTGCATTATTACTTGAGTTACTTCTTAGTGAGCGTTATAATTACTGTGAAATAACTTCATTGTCAAATGACGGTCACAATATTAGTGATATGACATCTAAATGAAAGCCTTACTTTCATAGGTTTATATTAAATTAAGTTTTGTTGTTAATATTCATTGTATGCAAATGTCTGGGAACTTTGGTAAAGCACTTGAACATATTGTTCATAGTTAATGATTATGAAAATGTTCTATGTTAACCCATATCAATCCAGAATATATAAAGTATGAGAAAATAATGTATCCAATACACGAAGATTTTTAGTTTTTGAAAAAAATTCTCATAATTTTTAAAAATGAAAATGTTTTACAAATGCTTTTACATTGTAGTTGTGATTTGTTGTTGTTATTTAAAATTGAGGTTAGATACATTTACTAGTTGAGGTGTGCTCCTAAAGCCCTATATGCCATATGACTACATGAATATAGGGTAGCAGTGAAACTTAACAAGTTGTTTCACTGAATTTGGACAAACTAAGATTTATCTGTGATTGATTATTATGATTTCTGATACAAATAATACTAAAGTTCATTTTGACAGGAATTGACATTTATGTTTCAGGAGAAAATGCTTTCTCATTAATATTTTACTGAATCCTGATTACTTGACTAGAACATTTCTGGAATAATAAACCTCTGCATGCCCTTTAAAAATTGCTCTTTTAAGCTTATTGAGACTTTTATCATTATCAATATTATTTACTATTTGTACTGCAGGTAGAAGAACTTTTTAAACTTTCTTTAAAAGGACACCATAAAGGATTTCAAAATTACTTAGCTTCCTAAGTAATTATAGATTGGGAAGCTTCTAAAGCACATTGACAAATTCATTCTCAGATTTTTTTTTTTTAAACTTTAACTTCTTAGAAATAGACTTATGCTGCAACTGGTGTTGTTTAGTGCCTTGGACAGTACAACAGGCATAAAGCTAAGAAAATAGATTTATTTTCACCATTTTTTGCTGGCTGAAAGTAATGATGTGGAAATGACACCCTCATCCTAATCTGAAGCTCCTTTAATCAGTAGAATATTTGTTCCATAACGAATCTGCACATCCTAAGGCCCTTTAATTTGGGTTTTGTTTTAAGACAAAATGTGCATATTCAAACTAGCCTCTAATCTGATTATGACTACGCGAATCCTGAGAGATGTCAATGAAGAGATCATCAAGAGACTATTTGATTTGGTAATTACATCTTCCCAGGTGATTTCTTCTTCTTCTCAATAAGCAGTAGTTTTCCTACAAAGGAGGAAATTTTTTCGTTGGTTAAAAGTCATTCATGACAGTTGCAGTCTTGGATTATTGCCTGTCTAAAGCTTCTCAAAGACATATACACAGTATTAGTTTATGAATAATAAACAATAATTTGTAAGATGTGGTTTAAGATTGATACAGCAGTAACAATACCAAAATGATTTGTAAATGTTTAAAGTAACATTTCAGAAATATTTTCATATGATTTTAAGAGTAAACTAAGAAATTAGATACTTAGTTCCACTTTCCCACTTTGGAACATCTTCTTTTTTTAACCATCTTATTTCTTTCTTTCAGTCTCTTAAAACAGGACAACTCTTTTTAAAAATATATATTCTGCTTACAATATCTATAAGTGCCTTCAGACACTCTAGGTACTGCTCCTGGTGCTTAAAGCGTGGATTGTGAGCATCTAATTGTTATATCTGAAAGCCACCAGTCTAGTCATTTTATGCTTTTGTTATAATGTCCTTTCAAATGAACAGGAAAAGTTTGAGACTGGCCATGTAATATTTATCATTTCCATTTTCCTTGCACATGCAAAATCTTTTATTTCTGGATCAAGGATATTAACCAAATGTAAGAAAACAGCTGCCTGTGGCTCCATCTGTATTAAAGTCTACTACTGAGCTCGGTATAAAAATGTTTAAGGGCATATGTCTGAAGTCTGATAGAATGATATATGTCTTTTCACAGGAATGACTTTGAGAATAGTCACCAAAAATATTGTGCAACATGAAGATTTTCAGCTTTGGAAAAGCTCCAGGTTTCTTGTGAAATTTGTACACATTTAAGTTATCTTTACACCTTTCGACTCTATTATTTCTTTTTCCTCTGTCTGAAATCTTACAAATACTTAAACAAATAAAGTAGATACAGGACCGTTACGTTTATTATAAATGCTTCTATTAATTTCTGTTTTGTCTAAGCTTTGGAAAAAAATTAAATGTTTATCACATCAGACCAAGATCAAGCCTACAGTCCTCCTTACAGAGCTTACTGTGCATTCTGAAAGGGTTTTAGATCTGAGAGGCAATTGAGTTTGGGAAGATTAAGGATGAGAAGAAGGGATTAGAAGTGGGTCACAAAAAGAAATAGCAGTATAAGGTAAAAGATTTGCAGAGGAAAGCACGAGAATAATTGCACAATAAAAGCAACTGGTTTCAGATTATGGTTAGTGAGAATTTAAAAGAGACAATTTTATATCTTTCACAAGTTTCATTTCTCTGAGCTAGGATTGTTTTATGGGCTACAATTTTAAAATCTGAATTTCTATAAGAAATAACCTCATAGTATTAGAAAATTTGTACATTTGTATATTTGCAATTTTGTAAGATTACTTTCTAAGGCTTTTCCTCTAGATTTCTCAAAAGTAGCCTTGTCCATTCTAAATAATTGTT
Source organism: Sapajus apella (assembly GCF_009761245.1). NCBI lineage: Eukaryota > Metazoa > Chordata > Mammalia > Primates > Cebidae > Sapajus > Sapajus apella. The sequence continues at coordinate 21,325,315 of NW_022436967.1, read as the reverse complement.
AATGACATAATGTCAATTAGAAAGATAGTCATAGAAATTAAAACAATAATTATTGTGTAAATATACGCAGGGTATGGAGAAGACATGAGTTTAGACACCCTAAGGTAGTCAATAAAAATGGTTCTTGAATATCCACACATTTCTAGAACCTGAATAAAGATCAATCATCACCAATTGGCAGCCTGACAAGATTCCTACATCTGGTCAATGAAAACTAAATAAAGAAATCCTAAGGGACACAAAGAGGAAAATTATTTTTAGGTGTTGAAAAGATTAACAAAAACAGAATTTGTCCCAGTGAGACTGGTCTTACAAAACCATCTGAATTGTCAGTATTTGTGGTAGGTTGAGTACAGACTATTAAAGCCCATGTCTGTATTCTTTTTTGTTTTTTAGCAGATTGTCTCTTACAAACTTACCAAACACAGGAGAGAAAGAGATAGAAATCAACAGTAGTTTGGTAATCAAGAATTAGTTTTTACAAATAATTAGAGCTTTAAAATATGATTAGAGAGTAAAATAATGTCTATGAAAAAGGTCTTCTAAAAAGTGAAAGTAAAATGAGCATTTGGAAGCTCAACAAAATTTTAAACAACTCTTGGGAGTTGTTTAAAATTAAAAAAAAAAATACTATTTTAAAGTTCCACAATGACATCGTGAAGGTAGACTACAGACAAAAGTGAGTTCATTAAACTTGTTGAGCAATGCAGGAACATCTTGACAGTGGTTCAGTAGTGTTTTAAAGTGCGAGCGAGGGAAGCAGATATACAGCAATTTAAGTAATGGGCTCCAATGGCATCATGGCTTTCCCAGATGGAGAATTGTTCAGAACTGGTAAACCACATGAGTTGCAATAGCCATCTTTTATTTCTTGAAATATATGCGTTTGTAACAATTGCCATTCACAGTTTGAACTCACTTTATCACAATTGAAAGTTTGCAGTTGCTCTTTGTGGAATAGGTAGTTATGTTATATAGAAAATTATCATATGCTCCAATGCCACTCTTAACAGAATATTCGTTATCACAGAAGTTGAAAAGAGGATAGCTTACAAAGAAATAGAACTAATTTATCTTGATATTTCAAAGAACATATACAAACATCAATAACTTAATGAAGAGACTTCTATGTTTCCCATTTTTATTGTAATTTTAAGAACTTTTAATCTAAAAGAAAAATGATTCTTTAAGCAAAAATAATAGAAAGCAAATGAAGAAACAAGGCAAACTTTCTAAAACAAAAGGTGTTCTAATTTTGCATTATTACTTGAGTTACTTCTTAGTGAGCATTATAATTACTGTGAAATAGCTCTTCATATTTTCCTTAGGTTTAAATTATTGTTCATTTTGTAGTGATATTGAATAATCAAATAGATACAAGTTGATTACTTTTGTTTTACAATACAAATATGAATGCAATATATATTACTCTAAATACAGCTTTGGAATCCTTTGATAAATTTAAATAGATATTATCTTAAATATTAATACTTTGAAAATTTAGGAGAAGTAGACAAACTGTAAAAAATCAGATATATACAAACATAATTTTTATGTTGGAAAGTTAACAAGAAACACTGGATATGACAGTCATTAAATCTGAGGTGAAGGGACAGAGAACTGGAAGCAACATGGAGATTCACTGTTTATATTGTATATATTATATACACATTACTTTGATTTAAAAATATGTGTGTTTTGAAGAAATGATTGCAATATTCTGGGCCCTTGACATACACAAAAGAGCATGAGAATTTCTTACCCATAGTCAACAATGTGCTTGTTACGTAAAGCATTCAAGATTTTATTTCCAACCCCATCACAGTTGTGCTTAATTTGATCAAATTGTTAACAAAGTTGCCAAACACAGAGCCTTTCACATATACAATATTCAATAAATAGCAGCAATTGTAGTTTCTCTTCATCTTATCACCAGGATAAGAAAAGGAATTATTTCATTTTATTCTATGAACATTTTATTTAGGAAATCATAGCCAGGTGAGTGCACTATATTTAAAGAGATATTAATAAAGTTAGAATATAAAAAAAAAAAGAAAGAAAATCTCGAGAAGAAAGGAAAAGAAGTGCAGGAGGATAGCAGGGAGAGAAAAAAACAGAAAGCGTGACTACAATATTTACTGCTTTTTTTTCTAGGTTTAGTAGAACAAGCTGTCCATCACAACACAAAATAATTATTGATACCAATCTGATTTTTTCTGAGATCTACCTATAAATTGACAAAGTTTTGTTTTGGCTTTAACTCACTATAGTTAAATACATTAATGAGTATATCTATATGCTTTCTTTTAATTTGTATTTTAAATATTACTACAAAGTTAAGATGGATAGCTTACAAATTAGAGATAATTTAATTAATGGAAATCTAGGATTTTTTAAACAAATATTTTGATGTGTATTGCAATATAGAACTACTTCTTACGAGGATTCTATGTTGATGACTGTCTTGGTTTTGACTTAATTTACTTTTCAAAGCATCTCTATTTCTGCCGTGTCATATTTCTTGTGATACTTGTGAATAAATTTTAAGAAATTATATTAATAAATAGTAAGAACTCTGTATTGAGTACCCACTAGCGATGTAACAATTCACTAAGCATTCTGCATAAATTATTTTAATTAACCCTTTCAGTAGCATGCTAAAGATAATTTGAGGCTCATTTTCTCAGTGAATAAATTGATGCTTAGAGGAATCAAGTGATTTTCCCAATGTTCTGTATTTAGCAAGTGCTGCAACAAGAATAAAACTTATATATCCTACCGTAAAGTCTGGTTTCTCAATCACGTATACTTCCTTCTTACATTGCCATTTTCTGACACTTTCATAACCAATTTAACTTTTACCACTGCAATTTGTTACTTTTAAACTAGTGATATCCAACAGAATTTTCTGCAATAATGGAAAGATCTGTATATTCTCTGTCCACTATATTAGCCATTAGCTACATGTGGCTCTTAAGCAGTTGAAATGTGGCTATTGTGGATGAGAATGCAAATTTAAAATTATATTTATTTATATTTATTTTAAATAAAAAGTCTCATGTGGATAATGACTATCATATTGTATAATCCAGTACTAGAATAGAAGGATGCCTTATCTTGAAATACCGCTATTGAAATAAAGCTAATCAAGTAAAATAGGGAAATAATAGTAAAAATTTTTTAAAAAAGATGGATTACTGGATGTCTTTTGCTGATTTTCACAGCAAATTATGTGTTGGAATATATTGGTCAGTAGTTAATAGGAAGGTCATTATATAATCATTTTATTATATGTCTATATATTTTTCACAAAGCAAGTATGTTTTAACAAGCAACCTTGATTGATGGAATTCTTGGAAGCTTGCAAGATATAATCATGTATATAGAAAAGATACACATACATACATATCTGTATATGTGTAGATATAATTATTTTTCTTTTATGATGTTTCTTCAATATCATCAAATTAATTATATACCAGTAAGTTGAAAATCTGGATTGAAGTTAAAATGCAATAACAGTCTTCATGTTTATACTAAATAATCATACAATGGGTCTTTGTTTCTTGATCACTGTGTATTTTTAAATTTTGAAGTTTGACATATGTCAGTTTGTCTGTACCCCTTTTTTTACTTAAAGTCAAAATTGTATAAAATGCAATTTTCATCATTCTTTTCAGAACTTTTTAACATTCCTGTTAATCATATAGTAACTCTTGGTTCTTATGAATTCCTCATTTAGACATTCGAAATAAGTTGATTTACCATATCGAAGCTTTGTAAAAATTCCAGTAAACAAAGCTATTTTTTAAAATAGAAGATTTTCACAATGAGAATTCTATATAGAATTATATCAGTTAAATAAACTTGCGTTACCTAACTGCTAGTGTTAACTACAGAAACATTTGTGTTACCAAGAATACAACCATTTAGTAGCTCTGTATGAGCCATTTTTTTAACCAAGTGGATAAATTTTCTTTTTTATTCAAGCACTAAGTTTTATTTGGTTCGGAAAATCTGATAAACTTAATGTCATGAATACAGCATAGTATTCAGAAATAATTGTCCAATATATAAAGTGGGTTGGAGCACTAAGCAGTCCAGCAATGCCAGCCATAAGTTGAATGACTGTTAACCCTGATGCAGATATAATGAAGATTTTGCCTTGTGAGATGATTTATCCCTTGCCTTAGACAAGCTACTTCATCCTCAGAAACTGTGATTAGACTAATAATTGAGATAATTGATTAATTATCTCAAGCTGAAGGTGTAAAGACTTCCAATTAAATTAAATATCATTCAGTTTAGTATCAAAAATAATGAACTTATCCATTAAATGGCTATGTAAAATTATAACAAACTCTGAGACATTTTTCTCTATTTGATAATGTGTATTTTAAATATGATTACTAATATTATAAAGAAAACTAAATACATATATATGTGTGTATACATGTACATATACATACACATGCAGTTGACCATTAAACAACGTGAGTTTGAATTGCACAGTTTCATTTATATGCAAAATTTCTTCAGCCTCTGCTACCCCTGAGAGAGTAAGACCAAACTGTCCTCTTCCTCCTCCTCCTCAACATACTCAATGTGAAGAAAGTGCAAATGAAGACATTTATGATGATCCACTTTCATTTAATGAGTAGTAAATATATTTTCTCTTATGAGCTTTTTAATAACATATTTTTACCTTATTTATTGTTAGAATGTAATATATTTATAATTACATATAATATACAAAATAAGTGTTAATCTACTGTTTGTTATCAGTAAGGCTGGTGGTCAACAGAAGGCTATTAGTAATTTTTTGGCATTCAGAAATAATACACAATTTTCAAATGCACAGTGTTGGAACCCCTAGTCTTCATGTGCTTCAAGGATGAACTGCATGGTTTCTTTATAAAAATGGGAATTGTGGCTGGGGGCGGTGGCTCATGCCTGTAATCCCAACACCCTGGGAGGCCAAGGTAGACGGATCACTTGAGGTCAGGAATTTGAGACCAGCCTGGCCAACATGGTGAAACTCTGTCTCTACTAAAAAATACAAAAATTAGCTGGGCATGGTGGCAGGCACCTGTAACCCCAGCTATTCTGGGAGGCTGAGGTAGTAGAATTGCTTGAATCTGGGAGGTAGAGGTTACAGTGAGCCACACTCCAGCATGGCCAACAAAGCAAGGCACCGTATCAAAAAAAAAAAATAAATAAAGTGATAATCCTATATTAAGATGATGTATATTAAACTATGGGTAATCATCTACATATCCATAAAGAACATATTTTTTTTACTAACTTAAGCCAGGTACAGTGGTACGTCCTCCCTGTAATCCCAGCTACTTCAGAGGCTGAGACAAAAGAATCACTTAAGGCCACAAGGTCGAGGCTGCAGTGAGCTGTGATCTTGCCACTGCACTCCATCCTGGGTGACAGAGCAAAACCCTGTCTCAAAAAAAGGAAAGAAAAAAAAATCCCCCAACTTAGAATTGCCTGAAAATCAAAATTTTTATTAACAGAAAAAAAACCAAGATCATTATTGCAACTGTATATTTTCCTAATGAAGCATTTTACAAAGTGAAAAGCAAGTCATGTATAAAAAAACATTTTTTGTAATGAATACACTGAAAAATATTGAGGTAACTAAAATAAATATATCAATATGTCAATGGAAAAATGATTTAAAATACACAAATAATGAGAAAATATAGGATAAGTATTTTATGACAAAGGTAATTGGACAGTCGTAATTACTGAAATGCAATTAAATAATATTGAGAAATTATGTTATACTCACTAGATTAGAAAAAAATAAAGTGGATAAAAAAAAAACTTGTGATGTTCTGAAGCAGCAGAATCTTTTATATATTCTTGGTGACTGGATTATCACATATACTCTAATATGCAGTTCTCTTTTAAACTCCTCCAGACTTTATAGAGAACATGTTTACTGAGACATCTGCTATGAATTTCTGCCAGACTTTTAAAGCAGTAGGCATGAGGGAGGAACTACCTACCACAACTGTTCACCTCACTATCTTTTGCCTTTATCCTAATGGCCTGGGGTTTGTAGGTATTATCTAGAATGTTAATATTGTCATCATAGCCTTAGGCTCTCATTTCTAAAAGATGCTGACTACCATGACTAGTGAAGTTCAACACAAGTATTATGTGTCTTACATCTCAGCAATTGTGCCCACAAATATAACTCTTTGAGCAATTCTTGAACACATGAGCTGGGGGATAGTACAAGGTTATTTAAAGCAGCTCCTTGCAAAAAGAGCAGTATGAAACTTTTAAAAAGTCCATTTTCAATTGTACAATTAATAAGTGTAGTAAAGTCAAACAACAGATTAGTATACATGGTGAATAATGAATTGAAAACTACACATTTTTGTGTGAAAATATCTACAAATCAAAATGTTTAATTAAAAAACACAACAGAAAAATTCACAGAGTATGACTGCTTTTATTTAATGTTCAAAATGAAGTACCAAAAGGAAAAACACTGCTTAAGGATATTTATATAGGTGCCAAAACAATAACAACAAGAAAAAGAGTAACATAAAATAAAGGTTATGGTTATTTTAGCAGGAAAGGAGGTGTAATCAGAGGGCACATGGCAGGCCACTAAGTTACCAGTAATGTATTTGCAACCACATAGAGATTCAGCCTTGTGAGTCACGATCTAGATTGTGGTGGAAGGATTAAAAATATAAAACCAAAGGTTTCTGTGTTTTCAAAAAAAAAAAAAAGGACTTTACATATTATTTTAAAAATGCTGAAAGTAAAATACAAAAGGAAATTTTGAAAACAGCAAGAAAAAAATGACTTAAGCACAATGTAATCACTATGAGATTAACATCTGACACTTCATCAGAAATAGTAGACAGTAGAATTTCATACTCAAAGTAATGAAATAATTAAATTACTTATTAAGAAACTTATAGCCCAAAACTAACTTTCAAAAATAAGGGCAAAATAAATGACATTCCAGGATAAAATAAATAAAAATACAATCCAAGATAAACAAAAGCTGAAAGAATTAATTGCTAGCAGATTCATTTTTCAAAAAATATTTTAAAAGTTCCTTAGGACAGTAGCAGCAAGTTATTCAAGATGATAATTGAAATTCAGACACAGGCCGGGCATGGTGGCTCACGCCTGTAATCCAAGCACTTTGGAGGCCAAGGCGGGCAGATCACCTGAGGTGGGGAGTTCAAGACCGGCCTGACCAACATGGTGAAACCCTGCCTTTAAAAAAAAAAAAAAAGAAAAAGAAATCCACTGACACAATGAAGAGCACTGTTAAAAGAAATTCTGTAAATATAGAAAACAATACATGAATATTTCTTCTTTTTTCTCCTCACTGATTTATAAGGCAGATAATATGTCAGCAAGAGCATCACTGGGCATATAACATGTAGGAATATAATACACATTATGACAACAAGCAAAATGGTATTGGAACACAGAAATAACACCAGACTATAACTAAAGTTATAAGACCAAATGAAGAAAATCAGAAATGGGAAATAATAAGATTTATATAACAATATCCGTAAATATATATTTGTTACTTTTCTCTCAGCTTCTTTAATATATATAATATTATACAAAGTAATAAATATAACAATATATTTTTGGATTATAACATATATAGATATAATAAATGTAACAAAATTCATATTTAAAGAGAAGCAAAATAGAGCTACTGAAAAGTAAAGCTTCTATTTTTCGGTGAAATTAAATTAGTATAAATCTAAACTAGATTGTGTCAGCTAAGATGTAAATAGAAAGCCCTAGATCAGTCATTAAGGAAATGCTCAAAATTATATAGTAAAATAGTCAAAAAAGGAAACAAATAATTGCACTGTAAAATATTCACTTGATGGAAGAGAAAGCACTAAGACAGAAATAGGAAAACATCAAGAAAAAAAAACCATACTACTTAAAGAAAACAACAGTAAGATGACAGATGTAAATTTAACTATATTAATAATAGTGTTCAATGGGAATGCATTAAACAAAACAAAAATCACAGGTAATCAGAGTTTTTTTTTAAATCCAATTACATGTTGTATTTAAGAGACATACTTTAAATTTAACAATGCAAACAGGTTAAGACTAAAAGGATGGAACATGTTATATCATGCAAATAGCAATGTAAGAAAGTTGAACAAGTTACATTTGTGGCAAATGAAGAAATTCAAGATAAAAAAATAAACGATTATAAGATATTAAGAGGGATATTTTAGAATGGTAAAATAATCAATCCATCAGAGATGTATGACAATTATATATAAATCTAACAACAGAGCCCCAAAATACATGAAGGAAAAACTGATGAAATTAAATGAAAAAATAGACAATTCAATAATAAAATTTGGAGCTTTGAATATCCCACTTTTAATAACGAATAGAACAACTATAAAGAAGATTCACAAGGAAATAAAGACATGAACAACTCTAAATTCCAAGTAGACCTAACCAATACATTATTAAACATCCCAATCAAAAACCGCCCATGGTACATTCAAAGGTCATATGCTGCACTAAAAATTAACTGCACTAAAAATTAACTGGGATACTGATCCAATCTTGATGGCAGTGGGTGCTGTCATCACACTGGCTGCAAAGGGGTGGCATGGCTGGGGCAGCAGACTCCATGGAGCTGGTGGGAGCCCCAACCCTCCTGGGGGGCTACAGCAGCCCAAAAGGTGGCTGTGGATCTGAGACTCCCTGTGCTCTTGGATGGGACCTGGAGCAGACAGGATCTGCCCTCCTGGATGTAGCTGCAACTGCTCAATTCCTGGCTGGAAACCTGTGCCTCCCCCACTGCAGAGTAAGCAGGAGCAGGAGACAAGCAGGAACCTGTTTCAAGTTGGCAGGGCAGGAGCTCCACGGGTGCAGCTGTGGCTGTCCTCCCAGATGCAGGACCTGGACATCTCTGCAGCCTGAACCTTCAGGGGCCCCCAGAAAGTACGACTCCCGGGTCCCCACCTACTCCCCCCCAGCACCCCACTCTCTTCCTTGCAGGCTTGGGGATGTCTGCTCCTGCTGCCTGGCCTCTCTCTGCTCCCAGTGCTGGCTCCAGTCCTGGGTGCATGAATAACAGAGACAGGCAGATTAATTCCTGGTTGGAAGGGGGTGAGTTCCAGGTAAGGCCTCATCTTCAGGCCAGGGAGAGCCTGAAGGCTGGGGTTTGGGGCTGCCAGTCCCTCCTGACTGAAGTAGGGACTCATGGTGCCTCTTTTTGCCCACCCATGGTGGCCCGAGGGCCGATCAGCAGAAGCCTCCTCCCCTCTGAGGTCCATAAAAGCCCTGGGTTCAGCCAGAGCAGGGCAGGGGACGGCCAGAGGACAAAGAGAACAGAGAGGTGACTGGACTGGAAGACTACCTGCAGAGAGAAGTATCCTTTCTACTGATAACTGGGGATGATGGAAGTGCCAGCTGCAGAGTTGAGTACCCTCTCTGCTGAGAGCTGAAGAGACCAGGGAGCAGAAAGGAGCTACCCTCTCCACTGAGAGTTTCAGAGACCTGCAGAAATGTTCCAGTGACCTGCCTGTAGAGAAGAGCTTTCCTCTCCAGGGCCTCATTTCTTCAGAGAGCTGAACCCTCCACAGGACAGCCTACCTGCAAAGAGGAACTACCCACTCCTCGGAGCTGTTCTATCACTAAATAAACCTCTTCTTCTTCGCCCTTCACTTGTCTGCATACCTCACTCTTTATAACCAAAAAACTCGGGCAAAGGCACCACAGCCACAGAGGTTCCCAGCCAGAAAAATTACACCCCAGAGATCCCGTAATAATCTGAGGCTGTGAGGTTTATCAATTATATATTTTAAGTTCTAATGCCATTGATAAGACTTGAGTTAGCTGAAACTTTAAGTGTAAGTAAGAGAAAACGACTTGAGATGGCTTTTTAAAATGGGACATTTTGGTAAGGATACTTACACAGCATCCCATAGAACTCCAGGGCAGGAATGCAACGGAACCTTGGGAAACTGTAGAAATAAGAGTGATACCGAGAATTCAGACATTCTGCTTTCTTTCCTGCTTCTTTTTCTTCGTGATTTCAATTTTGCTTACCAACCTCTATAGACTGATTCTATTTGTTTTCATATAGCCAAACTCAGATTGAACCTTTTTTCTCCATTCAAACTGAGGTAAATAGAATAATTTATCCTCAATTGCAAAATACTGAAGAAAAGATTGTGACTAGATTAACTTGGATTAATTCATTGAAAACAGCTGAGATTCACAATACAAACACAGCCACAGGAATCGCTTCAAAATGCTCTGATACAACTCATGAAAATGATGTTCTTATCCAGAAGTTACAGCTGTAATTGTAAAATAAAATGATGAAAATTTAAAAAACAGCAATTATAAAAACACATTATACAATAATAAACACTTTTCTTCATAATGGGGAGAAAATCCAGTGGAAATTGGATTTATAACTTGCAAGAGGCAGCTAACTGACAAATTATTATTCTTAGTGAAACATTATCAATAAGCCATCATATACTATCTTTTGTATAATCTTGACAGAGGCTAGACACAGGAATTCTAACTTCTGAATTTCATGCAGGTATATATTGCACATATCCTATGTTATCAGAGCTTTTAGAATCATTTCTCAGTATCTAAGCTAGAAAAAATACATTGGTATGACAAAATCAGAAGTAGAAACAAACATACAAATAAATTCATGCATAAATAAATAACTTTCACTTTAGTTTAATTTGGCTTTTAAAAGACAAATGCTGATTTCTCCTAAGCAATAATAAATGAGTGTATAAGACCTGTAATGAAGAGCTAGTGAATAAGTATACAAGCTGTCAAACAAGCAACTGGGACAAAATGTTACAAATATTCCTTAAATTTTTTTCTGTACTATATGAAAATAAGACAGGTTATTCACATGACAACATCTGATAGTCATTTCTTAATAGCATGTTCACAAATGTCTCTTCAAGGTTAATGATGAATTTTCATTAACTAAACTTTGTTATTGGATCTAGGCAAGCTTATAATGTCAAATCAGGAGAAATTTTAAAGTGTTACTTTGTTAGTCAAAAATGTCAACTATTCTTCATTGTGCCTACATTCTTATGTAGAAGTAGATTTTTAGAGGGAGGCACATAAGGAATTAACAATAACTATATGTATTATTTTGGCTCAGATTTGTGCTAAAATAGATTTTTTAATGACTAGACTAATTGGATATTCCTCAGTAAATCGTATTAAAATGAATGAAGACATTTATATAATAAAGCCATTATGTTTTAACAGATTTGAATGAATAAAACATAATCATACCATAATTAAGAAGTTTCTTTTCAAATAATATAACATAACCTGAACTTTAGAAGCAACAATCCTGTGAAGTAACTTTCTTCAGCTGGCCCCAGAGAATCCCAATTTGACAGATGGAAATAAGAAAACTTGTAAAGGAAACATAATGCTTTCTGCATTATAGTTTCATTACAAAGTTTACAGCATATGGTAAGAAAATAGATGCATTTCCAAAAATGCTGACCTTCTTTCCATATTTCTCCTGATGTAATAAAACCTTATAGTTAGCAAAACAATCTATTAATATATGAATATAGATAATATAATTTCAATGCTAGAGAAATTGTAATTTTCTCAACCAATTCTAAGGTCCACAATTACTCTCTATTTTTTGTAAAGAGGTGCACATGTGTATTTGTGGGTACTAAATGTTCTCTATAATGTATTTTTGAGGAATTTTATCTAAAATGTTACACATGTTGCTTTGCCACAGTGTTTGAAGACACCATGGCTATCAGCTTTCCTGTGTTATTTTCACCAAGCTCTGGCTTGTTCATATATGTGCATAACATTTCGCATGCATTCCTATCATAAAAAAACTTTCTTAATGAATAACACAAAAATCCCCTTGTCAGGTAAATAAGAGTTTGACCTGAGGACAAGAATTTAATAAAAAAAGGGGTGGCATTTTATAGATAAATGTCTTTGCCAGGGAAGTTATACTTTTGTGAATGAGTGTTATGCTGCAAACTACGTGAAGATTATGGAAAGACCAAGAGTGCTGGCACTGAAAATGGTAAGGCAGGTAAAAGGACATCTGGAAGATGCATTATGTCTGTGTTTATGAGAAGAACTTACCTCAGAAAAAGTTTTGACCTGGAGGATATATGAAGCCCTAACAATGATTACTATCAATCTATGTAAGAAAAAAGTAAGTTTAAAAAAGACCTTTAATCTCCCACTAAATTTGTTAAATTACTCATATTTTCTCTGGTTCCATCGACTGTGGAAACTGGTATCAGTAAACGTTAAAGTTTTCTATATAAGGAAATGTGTAGGTAGATAATTCATTCACGATAGTGTAATTGTGATCATTTAACATCTAAATATATTTCGAAATCATGTGAAAACTAGATTTTTTCTCTTTATTAATTTCACTTCTTTGAGTTCAATAAATCTAGTTTAAGCTAGCAGAAATTAATTTTCAATGTGGTGTGCACTCATTTTTCCTTACTCTTCTTGGGAACTAAACTCAGGGGCCACCGAAGAGGTCATTGTTCACAAAAAGCAGCTTCTAGGCATCATGTTTAGGTTTCACAAATTTCTTCCACCTCTTCCGTTTTTGCTTTCTGCTTTTTAGAATAAGTCTTTTATTCAGAAAAAAACAGCCTAATATTTATTTACTCAGAGCTCTTGGAGATTTTTCACTCAGACATAAGCTACTTACAAAAGCCTTTAAATCTGTGTGTTTTCTAGCTTGCTTTGTGTTTTCTTCAGTGTGGCTGACAGCTTTGTTAGTATCAGGGAAAGCTTCTACAAAACCCCTACCCTATCTAATCTAAATTATTTTCAAGGCAAGAAAGAAATGCCAATTATAAAGCAGTGCTATGTTTATGATTATATGCTGACTCACTTTGCAATATCACTGCGGCATATTTACTTTATGTATTAAGGGCAGCCATGCATAACGAGAATGGGAATCCAGTGAGGTGAGACATGAATCTTCCATTGGCATCAGTGCAGATCAAATTTCCTGTAAATCGTAAGATGTCATAATGAAAAGAACAGGAGTAGAATGCCATAAAAGTAAAGCCCAAATAAAAATAAACATATCCTAATCCATGGTGCATGTTATTAATTTTAATATTATAAAAATCTAGAGCTTTTTAAAGAAAGTACTGTTAATATAAAATGGCTAACAATGTACAAAAATATCGTGTTTCAGGTCATGTAAAACCTATATGCTTTTATTAAGTAGGGTCACACTCAGTAGGTGCTGTAATAAACACCTATTTTAGTTGCTTGATACTATAACATATTTATCTCTTATCAATTTCCAATACAAGTTAATGACTCTGCAGGTGGTATTTCTGGGATCCGGCTTTATTTATATGGGTTCTCTAAGCAATGGTCCTTTCTTTCCCTGACACAAGAAATATTTGATAGCTATTTGATACTATTTCCTAGTATGGAAAAAACTATACCTGAAATTGCTTTAGACTTCATCTGCTTTCCAATAGTAAGAAGCTGATGTAAAGATATATGAAGTTTCTGATCCTTGTGTAAATTCACCAATTCAATCCTCATTCAGCCATTGGATTCTCTCAAGTGAAAAAAAACAGAGAAAAAATTTTTGCATTGAAAACATTTCATCAATCTGACCTATTTTTGTGTAGAAAACATTTCATGAATCTACGTATTGGTCATGTAAATTTAATGAGACTAAAATTTAATGAAATATTGATTGAACCACAGTAGTCCACCATATTAAAAAAATAGAAAGTCCAAATACATTGTCTAAAAAATAATCACTTCTGAATATATTAATTGAAACATGCTTGAATTTTGTCACTGAGAATAACTGTGTGGTAAAGACAATTGATAAATTTTTACATGGTCTTTTTTATTTTACCTATTTATTTTCTCAAAATAATTAATAATAATATTTCCCATGTTATTTTTAATTGATGAAAAGTTACTAAACCAAACAGAGTGAACATATGAACTGAATTGCCTGAAACCGTCTTAGTCTGTTCCTTTCATCCCACTATAGCCTCTTTGACTCCCAAGAGTATCACAATGGAAAATAAAACATTTTTATAATAAGAAAAATTAGGATTCACTGCACTCAAAATTCCATGACTTTGCTTAAAATTATATTTCAGAAATTTATGATTCAGATAGTACTGAAATATTAAACAATTGCCTTAAGCAGAATGATCTTTGTGTAACTTTGAAAAAGGTAAGTTGTTGATTTTATGAAAACAGCTGTGAATTCAGAGTTATCAGTGAAATACCCATATATTTAAACTTAAGATTATTACTTGGGTAACAAATGTCTGATATTTATAGGCTATGAAAAATGGTTAACAAAAAATAGTTTGAAATAATCATGACCTCTGTCTACTATCTCAGTTTGCGTAAGTAATGTAGATGGAATTACTAAAATAAATAAGTTAGGTAAATATGAATAGGATACACATTTATAAATGAACTTCTAATCCAATTTATAATCTTAAAGTTATGTTAAATTGAGTAACAATATTCATTAAATTTGGGGTAATTTCCAAATAAGTCAAAATACTAAATCATTAATTCTTGAAAACAAAAGTTTAAGTTTATTTACTTTTGGATTCATAATTATTATAGAATGATAATATATGTTGGGCTTCTCAGTAAATATGTCCTGTCCCACATTAAAAATAGCTACATGAAGCAGGCCAAGGTGGGTGGATCACTTGAGGTCAGGAGTTCAAGATCATACTGGCCAACATGGTGAAATCCCATCTCTACTAAAAATACAAAAATTAGCTGAGTGTGGTGGTGTGGACCTGTAATCCCAACTACTAGGGATGCTGAGGCAGGAGAACTGCTTGAACCTAGGAGGTGGAGGTTGCGGTGAGCCAATATGGTGCCACTTCACTCTAGCCTGGGTGACAGAACAAGACTCTGTCTCAAAAAAAAAAAAAAAAAAAAGATATATGAGAAAACACATGTTCCTAAAATTTATAAAATATGTTCTTTATATTTAAAGCTTTAAATTGATCACATCCTAGATTTTCACTAGAAATTCAGAGTGCAGAAAATTGAAAATTTTAACTAATATATGTAATTCTATATACAAAGTATACCAGAAAAGTAAGGTTCATTTTTTATTAAGAAAGAAGAAATAATTTTGTGTAATGCAGATGCTATTTAAAGATTTTTTTTTTCAAAATACGGATTTTGAAAGGAAATAGAAACAGGGATTTAGAAAGGAAATAGAAACAAAGCAGAAAGAAACAAGTAGGAGAAAGAAGAAAAGTGAAAAAGGTTATGGGTATGAAGCTATATTTTTAGTAAGGCAGGTTAAAAAAAGAAGATAATTTTTTTATGTGTGAGAATCATATGTAGTCAAAATGATAAAGAAAAAAGGAAAGTATTTTTTTATCCCAAAGTAAAATGACTCGTTTTTTAAAATAAATGAAGTACAGAACAAAACTTAAGGTCTGAGCAAGTTACAGAAGGTCTAAGCAGGTCATGCAAAGACTTTAATAGATTAATTTATAAAAAGAATTTTGTGAGTAATCAAGTTGATTAAAATTATGCAATTATTTATACATCTTTCTAAAGACTGAGCTTAGGTAAAGAGATAAAAAAATTGTGTCTAGATATATTGCTAGACAATAGATAAAAAGATAAAAATAAAATTAAAATTTTGGTCCCCTGGGTTAGATAGAACAATGTTTTGTGAAGTATATCTGTTCTCAGAAAAAACAAACTATAAGAGATGTTTAATTTTAATTGTAAAATATGTTTCTTTAAATTTTCAAACATCTGAACCGAAGTTATATTTTTCTGTTTTACAATTCCCTTTCTGCCACATTTCTTACTAAGATGCATTTAATTTTTCTATTTTAAGGTTAGAAATGCAGTATTCATATAAAATGGTTATTTCATTTCATGAGGTAGTGTTTTCCTCCCTATGCTTTTCAGATTCCCATCTCAGAACTTCAGCTTTGGCTTTCTTGTGCTGCACATGATTTGCAGGTCATTTATCCCTTTTTCCCCTTGAGAAGGTACGTGGTATAATTTGGCTCTGTGTCCCCACCCAAATCTCATCTTGTAGCTCCCACAATTCCCACCTGTTGTGGGTGAGACCTGGTGGGAGATGGTTGAATCATAGGGGTGGGTATTTCCCATGCTGTTCTCATGAAAGTCTCAAGATAGTTCGCAAAATGAGTCTCTTGAGATATGATGGTTTAAAAAAATGGGAATTTCTCTGCACGAGCCCTTTTTTTTTTTTTTGCCTGCTGCCATCCACGCAAGATAAGACTTGCTTCTCCTTGCCATCCACCATGACTGTGAGCTTTCCCCAATCATGTGGAACTGTAAGTCCAATTAAACCTCTTTCCATTGTAAATTGCCCAGTCTTGTGTATGCCTTTATCAGCGATGTGAAATGGACTAATACAGTGAATTGGTACCAACGGAGTGAAGTGCTGCTGCAAAGATACTCCAAAATGTGGAAGCAACTTTGGAACTGGGTAACAGGCAGAAGTTGGAACAGTTTGGAGGGCTCAGAAGAAGACAGGAAACTATGGGGAAGTTTGGAACTTCCTAGAGACCTGTTGAATGGCTTTGACCAAAAGCTTGATTGCAATATAGACAACAAGATTCAGGCTGAGGTAGTCTCAGATGGAGATGAAGAATGTGTTAGGAGCTGAAACAAAGGTGACTTTTGTGATGTTTTATCAAAGAGACTGGGGGTATTTTGCCCTTGTCCTAGAGTTTTGTGAAACTTTAAACTTGAGAAACATGATTCAAGAGTGTCTAGTGGAAGAAATATCTAAGCAGCAAAGCATTCAAGAGGTGACTCTGGTACTATTAAAGGCATTCAGTTTTATAGGGAAAGCAGAACATAAAGGTTTGGAGAATTTGCAGCCTAACACGATGAAAGATTGAAAAAAAAAACATTTCTTGAGAGGAAAATCAAGCAAGCTGCAGAAATTTATGTAAGTAATGAGGAGCATAATTTTAATCACCAAGACAATGGGTAAAATGTCTCCAGGGCATGTCGGAAGTCTTCACATCATGTCCTTCCATCATAGGCCTGGAGGCCTAGAAAAAAATGGTTTCATTGTGTGGGCCCAGGGTCCTCGTGCTGTGTGCAGCTGAAAGACTTGGTACCCTGAATCCCTGCTGTTCCAGCCGCGGCTGAAAGGGGCAATGTAGAGCTCGAGCCTCGGTTGCAGAGGATGCAAGCCCCAAGCCTTGGAAGTTTCCACATGGTGCTGAGTCTGTAAATGTACAGAAGTTAAGAATTGAGATTTGGGACCCTCTACCTAGATTTCAGAGGCTATATGAAATCACCTGGATGTCCAGGCATAAGTTTGCTGCAATGGCAGAGCTCTCATTGAGAACCTCTGCTAGGGCAGTTTAGAAGGGAAATGTGGGCAGCTGGTAGACCTCATTCAGAGTCTTTATTGGGGCACTGCCTAGTGGAGTTGGGAAAAGACAGCCACCATTTTCCAGACCCCAGGATGGTAGATCCACCAACAGCTTGCACCATGCACCTGGAAAAGCCACAGACAATGCCAGTTCATGAAAGAAGCTGGAAGGGAGGCTGTACTCTGCAAAGTCACAGATGCAGAGCTGCCCAATACCACGGGAACCCACCTCTTGCATCAACATGACCTGGATATGAGACCTGAAGTCTAAGGAGATCATTTTGGAGCTTTAATATTTGACTGGCCCACTGAGTTTTGACTTGCATGGGGCTGTAGTCCTTTAATTTTGGCCAATTTTTCCCATTTGGAATGGCTGTATTTATCCAATTCCCATCCCCCATTGTATCTGGAAAGTAACTTACCTTACAGGCTCACAGACAGAAGAAACTTGCCTTGTTTCAGATGAAGCTTTGGACTGTGAATTTTATAGTTAATGCTGAAATGATTTGAGACTTTGGGGGAACTGTTGGGAAGGAATTATTGGTTTTGAAATGTGAAGATATGAAATTTGGGAAGGGTGAGATATGAAATTACATGGTTTGGCCATATCCCCACCCAATTCTCATCTTGCAGCTCCCATAATTTCCACCTGTTGTGGGAGATACCATGTGGGAGATGACTAAATCATGGAGGCAGTTCTTTCCTGTGCTGTTCTCATGATAGTAAATGGGTTGCATGAGATATAATGGTTTAAAAAATTGGAGTTTCTCTGCACAAGTTCTTTTTTTGCCTGCTGTCATCCACATAAGATGTGACTTGCTCCTGCTTGCCTTCCACCATGATTGTGAGCCCTCCCCAGCAACATCTAACTGTAAGTTCAATTAACTTAAGTTCTTTTGTAAATTGCTTAGTCTTGCATATGTCTTTAACAGCAGTGTGGAAATAGACGAATACAGTACATCTCTTTACTTGGTTGAGGTGACAATTCTAATTTACAATTGTTTCAACTCTTGCAACTTTCTCTGGGTCCAACTTTGTTTTTTCTCCGATTCCAACTTTGCTGTTATGACCTGACATTACAATGTTTGTCTTGAAGGCCTTGAAAAGCAATGATTTTCTGGAGTATAATTTGATTCTATGCTTTTGGCTTTTCTTGATTTGTGTAAATTGATCAATGTAACTAGGCAATTTCATGTGCTTTTACATTTTTATGAGCCATATATTCCCCTGCTCACAGTACAGGTTTTCTTGTTTATTCCTTCTATAATATGGTATGTATTCTTAATCTTAACAGCACATTCTTCCTAGGTTTGATTGCCTTCAAATACCTTTTCATCATATTTGAATGCCAGGTTATCTAAATGAGCTTCCCCAAAAGAGAAGCAACTGCACTGCAAGTGGTTTTTTCTTTACCTCTTGGTAATTGACCTATAAAACAATGATTTTCCACTTTTTGGAGATACTTTATTCTATTTCAAGTTTTCTTTGTTAGGTGTTTGATAACTTAGAAAAACTAATTTTGAAAAGATTAAGGTTTTTTTTTTTTCACAACCATTTAATTTACTGTTGCAATTGCACATTTAATTGTCATTCTAATTAAGGGAATGACTATTATTTTTAAAAACGTGATTCTATTTTGTTCAGGTGTTTGAAACCTTTTTATATCTTTGTTAGGCCAACATTAAAGTTCTAAATTAAGGTTTTTTTTTTGTTGTTTTGTTTTGTTTTGTTTTGTTTTCTGTTAGCTCATTTGCATTGCTGTAAAGGAATATCTGAGGCTTGACAATTTATAAAAAAAGAAGTTCATGGTTGTGCAGAATGTACAAGAAGTGCAGGGCCAGCGTCTGCTTCTGGCAAGAGCCACAGCAAGCTTACAATCATGGAGAAGGCAAAAGAGGACCAAATATATCACATGGTAAGAGAAGGAACAAGAGAAATGCCAGGCACTTTCAAACAATCAGATCTTGAGTGAACTCATAGAACTCACTCATACTGCAAAGACAGCACCAAAATATGTATGAGTGATCCACCCTCATGATCAAGGCATTTCCCTTTCAGTGCCACATCCAACATTGGAGGTAACATTTCAACATGATATTTGGAAGGAACAAACAACCAAATCATACCATTGACCTAGAATGAACTTTGAGATTTTCCAGTTGAGCCTCTGAAGAGCCTCAAACAATGTATGTCTCATTTAGTACACATATTAGCTGATTAGTCTTATTTCAATCAAACCAAATAATTAATTACATGATATTGAATACCTAATAAAGCTAATTATAATGACTTTTATTTGAAAAATTGTTGGATTCTTTATTTAAATGTTTTGTTTTCAAGATTTAAGAAAACGTTTTTCTTAAGCTATTTATAGTTTACAGTAATTTAGTAAAGCATACTTTTTGAACTATATTGAAGTCTTTACCTTTTTTTCCATTTGATCTCTCCAAGATTCAGATACTATTTTGAAAGTGTTTTTATTTTTTTATGATGATTTGATTATTTTCACAAGTTTAATAAAATGCCTCCTTTCTTTATAAGAAGATTTAATTGGAAATATCTCTTATACTCCCAAGATGTAACTGGAAGGTCATTTGAGAATGTACATAGAATGCCTGGCTTCAAGGGTTCCCAGTCTTACAGTGAATAAGTAAAAATTGTTACCTCCTGGCAAGCCCAGGAAGCTCAAGATTTCAAGTGAATTTTAATGCCTGACTTGCTTTAGCTTTGTAGCATTGAGAAGTTTTAGGTCTGAAATTCCTATATGGCCATTTGCTATTCTTGTTGAAGTTAGGTAAATAATCAGAAAATTTCATGAAACTAAACTTATTTTAGAAACAAATTTGTTTTACTCTGATTAACTTTAGTAGAAATCAGGGTAACTATAGAGAGAAAAATTCATGTTTCTAACAAAAAAACTATAGTACACCTGTTGTTAGTTTGTAGCCTTGTGCATTATTTTCAAGGTGTTGTTATCCACCTAAAAACTGAACTGGATCCTAAAGTTTCTAGGTTTCTCCAATTCAATCTCCTTTTATGGAATTACTAAAAACAGAAACTGCTCTGTCCCTGAAGCCCTCTAAA
This sequence comes from Sapajus apella, assembly GCF_009761245.1. NCBI lineage: Eukaryota > Metazoa > Chordata > Mammalia > Primates > Cebidae > Sapajus > Sapajus apella. The sequence goes on along the minus strand of NW_022436967.1, from coordinate 21,304,773 downwards.
CTAAAAATAAATAAATTTTAAGGAGCAAGTCTCATGCCTGATAGATGAGCCACGCAGAAAGCTCCCCAGTCTGCCCCAGTGCCATGACCAGAGACGTTCAGACTGCAAACAAGGAGAAAGTTGGAGGCTTTACGTATGCTGTGGTTGATGTTTCCCAAGATAATGGAACAAGATGCCCCATCATAATGAGAGTCTTGCTCCTTTTAATTTTTCCCTTCTTATGCTTTCCTTTTTCACCTGTCATAATAATGGTGTAATTGAAATTTGACAATCAGTAGCTTCTGCTGGTAACTTCACAGAACTTCACCTAAGAGATCTTTTAATTTCCCTGGGGGTACTTTTTGCAATATCCCTAATAAAACTGTTATATACTTTTTCCTTTAACTCAGCTTAGCCATAAAACACTGGATAACAAAATTTCTGTAGATTGGTTGGTTAAATTAGAAAATGTATATGCTATTGCTAGTATAAACTCTGTACCTGGTTAAATTCCTTTGGGGAAATTGAGACCTAAAATAAAAAAAGAAAAGAAAAAACAAGTCATGGGGTTATGACAGGTCTGTCCTAATTCCACAGGGTCATTTGATTTATTCAATTGGTTGCTTTTAAATTTAGGTTCATGGCTCAAAACTATAGTGCAAACTAAGATGATTATACTACTATTAATTGTACTCTCTATATTTTTTTTAAAACTTTGTACCTGTTGCTTTTAAAATTTCTGTGGAAGTGCATCTCCAAGCAGAATTATGCTGTCCCAGCACTAAGAGATGATAGTCAATGCTGATGGAACAATCAAAGTTGAACTTAGCAATGAACTCCAGGTAGACTTAGCCTGAGCACCACTCTGTCCAAACCTTCCTTATTTATTTTGACACTAACTCCTCCTCATCAATCACTTCCCTTCAAATTGGGACCAGAACAGACTAAACTGAAGAGGTATATGCAGATACCAAAAAACAATCAAAATCTAACTACAAGATGATTGATCAGTGATGCTTTTGGAAAAAAAAAAAATCTTAATCAAAAGCAGGAAAGAATGTAAGTTGATAGAATAAAAACTGAGTCACTTGTGTACAAAGGAAGCCAGGAAAGGCCATGAAGAAAGGAATACACACATGCAAGTATGCCTAATCACAAAAACAATCACGTAAGACTGAAAAAATACTCCACCACTTTGCACACAAGTAACCAAAATCTTACAAAAAGTTACTTCTATCAGGACATCTTCCCAGCAATCATTGCCTGTCCAACCTTGAACTGACATCACCCTTGTTATTAATCCTTGTAGCCAAGAACAATTACTCCAAAATAAATATGTAAGTCTCCTCATTTTGACTTTAAAAACTTTTCCTGGTCTCAATTGTTTTAAATATGCACATACTTTATTATATCATGCGTATTTCCATTGCAATGCTACTCCAAAATAAATATCATTTTCTTTTAGAGTCTCTCTCCGTCTGTTGTTTAGGTTTTTGACACCATGTAATAAAACCATGCAGTGATCCTGGTAGAATTTTAGAGCCCATATTACCCATGCTTATTCGATAGTAACCTCTTTAATTTAGAGAGGATTGTCCATCAGGCTAGCATTGCAAAAGAATAGAGAGCTAGAGAGAGACATTTCATACTTTAGCTTCTCTTACCTAACTGTTGTGTGGCTACAGAGCTTCAAATAGTCTGTTCAATTGAGGAACTGACAGATCCTGTCCCTATCATGAAAAGTATAACTGAAATCAAAATCTTCTCCCAATCCAGAAAAGTCTCCAAAAAGATAGAAGGGAGAATTTTTATTGAATAAAATTTAAATCTGTGATGCACATTACAGGCAATCTGGTAAAAGATTGAAAAGACTGAAAGGGATCTCACACTTTTATATAGCTAAGCAGATACAAGTGATTACATACATATTCTTAAGATAAACAATAACTAGTCCTAAAGTATGAGAACTCGACAACGCCATTTGTCACACATAGTTTATCCTAAATTTATTTGGTAATTGAGATGACCATCTGTGTCAACTAATTGGATTTATCCAAAGGAAAAATAAACTTCTCAGATGCTTATAAAAACAAAGTTTTGGAGCTTGAAGGAATTTAAACACTGATGTTAGGATCCTACTCTAGACACAAACTAGGAGACAGGAATCATGATTGTAATTCAAAGAGAAGGCCCTTAGGTCAATGAAAAAGACATTAGTGGATTGTATAATTGATAGGAAGCTTTTGAAAATATTTACATCTCAAAGGGGCAGAGAAAAAATGGACAATTACCAGTTAAATCCTATCAAAAAAGGGAGGAAAGTTCCTCTGCGGTTGAGTCATGGGGATTTTGTAAGGACTTGGGTGAGAGAGAAGTCAGGGGCCTAAAGGCAAGAAAAAGCCTGTCTCAGGTTTAGTCAAGATAAGGAAAACTCTAAGGCCCTCTTGGCCACAGGAATCTTTGTAGGTTAGCATCCTTATTTCTGATGTTTTATACCTTAGTCCGTTTTATAGAAGCAAAATATTTTTATCACAATTTTCAAAGCTCTCTCAAAAGTATTATAATGTTGTTGCAAATGTAAACCTAATAGCACAACCTTCCCTTACTACTGTTTTGGGTGACACCATTTCCTGGGCAATCTGCCTTTAAGAAAGGCAGAACAAAAATCAGAGTGAGATTGACTGTGTCATCATTTATAAACTAAAGATTTGTGCTCACAGACAGTGTCACAATTATAAAGCAGGAGGAAGAACTAAAAGTCAAAAACCATGAAAATCTATCTAGGTATTGTTTCACAGACTGGTTATATCTGTCATGAACATATTTTTCTGTCTTTTTGTCCAAAATGCCTTTCTAAATGTTGTCACAATGTACTATCAAAATGTATTGTGTTCTATAGTTGAAAACAATTCATCTGATTTCATCTAAGTTTACTTGAGTAATAAAGAGATGTAGAGCTAAAATAAGATTTTTATTTCTAAAATTTTTAAATAATTGTTTTAAAAATGTATTTTTATTTTGTTGATCTAGTCATTTTCAGAACAATTTCAAAGTCCTTCATTCCTAATTGTTTTCTTTTAAAATTTTTGAAATTTCCTCAAACCTCAAATACCTGTAGAAATTTATAAATACAGGCAGTTGCAGAAGAGTTTTATTTAAATATTTATACTGTTACTTTGAATATACCACATGTCTCAGAAATTTAGCTCCTCATTTTTAAATGTGAAATTATAATGTCTGCCTTAAGTCCTTAAGTTGTGAACATAAATAAAATAATGAAGGTACAGGAATCTTGAAAATAATCATTCCTTATTTCTTAATAAATGTAGGTTTTCCTCAGGCTTGTTCTGGTTAGCTAGAATCAGTATCAAGAAAACATGATATTTTCCTTTTGGTTAATTGTTTTGCAAAATATGCTGACCATTACATTGATGGTTTGATTAAAAGTTTTAAAATTTATACCTATTAAGGCAATACAGCTAAAAAATATTAGTAAAATTTAACATTCATGAGGTGGATCATATGCCTTGGACTTTCTAGGAACATAAATTGCAATCTCACAAAATGTTATTGAATAAATAAGTTAATATTTAATAATTAGATAATTTCAGGGAACTACAATCTCCAATGCTTCACATACCTAGATTAAAAGAGATTAAAAAAATCTATAAATATTTCTGCTCACTTAAAAGATGTGAACTTAGAATACCAATCATGCTTCCCCTTGCATCAGTTTCCTTAGATTACAAAATCTCAGAAGATGACTAATACCGAAACTGTACTTAATTTTTCCAGACTTCCATAGGCCAAGAAGTATTTATCATCACTTAGGTGTTTGACATTTTAGATGGAATTTCACATTACATTTTGACAACAGTTTTGAAAAATAATATTTTCAAAACTGTTTATTTTTCAACAAAATTCAAACTATACCAGAATGTTATCCAGTGTTCTCATTTATCTAATCACATGACCATCTTTATTTTTCTGACTTACTGTCTCCTGCTGCTTATCATTTTGCATAAAAGGATTCCTGAAAATGAAATAAATCTGTATATAAATTAACTAATAATAAATTTAAGTATTTATAATATTTTTATAAGTAATTTAATTGCATTTTATAATTTTATATATATTTTTTGTGAATAGTATTTTAATAACCATGAAAGGATAAAATCGATTTAAATAAAATGAGAATAACAATAATATGTGTCATTTTTTCCATGCTTCTACTAAGTTTTGATGTTTGGAGATAGAAAAGTTGGTATTTCTTTCACTGACTATTTCTCAAGTAAGAGAAGTAAAAAGAGTTTTAAAAATTTTAAATATTATTTTTCAATCTAAAATACATTAAATAATTTATAAATAGCAATGCAATTTCTCAATAGAAGTGAAGTTACAGAAGACTACTTTAGTCCATAGATTCAGTAGTATTATCTTAAAAATCAGTAATTTAGGAAGCTACTTCTTACTAAGAACACTTCAAGTAGGCTAAGGATTATTGGAGAAAATATTGCCCTCAACTTTAGCTGTGTTTCAACTAAAATGCTTGTAAACATATGTTCCCTTAAGCATAGAATTAAGTCAAGTGCTCTGTAAGATACAGAAATCAATGGAACTGTCAAAATGTTCTTAGTGCCGAATTATGAAAAATACCACATTTTCCTCTGGATGCAACTGTGAGACTTCCTGTAGTTTTTAACTTCTGTCAACAGAATTATTTTTAGATTAAAAGTATTTCAAGACATGTTTTGACATTTTTTTAAACAATTACAGTTATGCAAAATCTGAATTTCACTGTATCCAAATAAATTCAAATATTACAAGTCATTAGAACTACTACTTAACAGGTCATTTATTATCCATGCAGGAATCCCTTATTATTTTCATATATGTCATTTCTAGCTATAGTTATAAAAAAAGTCACCATACAGTCATTTTTTTCTCACATTTTGTGATAATGTGTTATTTTGCTTTCCTAAAGCATTTACATTCCGAATGGCTTTCTGTAAGATAACAATTATGTTACTTTTTTTGTACCCAAGTTATTTCATGCGGCACCCTACTCCCAGTCAATAACTGTCTTGTGTCTCCAGTTTTGGCATTAAACATTTGGTGGTGAATTTTTCCTAGCTGCTTATATATCTTGATAAAGGTTTCATCACCCAACTTTGTCTTTTATTGATTGCTAGCAGCAATATCTACAAAGGACTATTTTTAACTTTTCACTTTCCTCACTTTTATCCCTCCTTTCTATGTTTCTCTTTCTTTTTAGTTTTTTTCCTCCTTTTCAACATACTTAAAAAATCTACCTCCACATATTCAGCTTGTAAAATCATCTTCGAACTCTAGCCAATCTTGATTGAGAAAAAAAATTAATAATAATGGCAAGCATAGTGGCTGTTACTGAAGTTACCCCAATGAATTTCCCACGGTTGATTACATTATGTTGTTGCCTCTTGTCTTGAATCTAGTCTGTTGCAACAATATAATATAGATTTGATACTGTGCCATTTTGGATTCCAGCTCTTAATAGCCTTAAGCACTCTTGTATCTTTTCTCAACAGTCAGTCTAGGAACGCTCTCTCTTACTGTCCTGAACCACCTTGTATGAACTCCAGGCTTCTTTTTGGAGAGATTAAAAAGCCACGTGGAGATGCCCTAGAGAATAATAGAGAGCAAGTCCAGAAAGAGAAGTCACAAGGCAGCAGACATTCAGCCCCAGCTATAGTCCATTCGTCAACTTCGTCTGTGTGAGAGACTCCGTGAGTGACCAGTAAAGAAACTGCCCTGCCAATCAATGGAACTATGGGATATAATAGCAATAGGTAACTGAAACAGTGTTTGCTACATAGAAGCAGGGTGCTGCCATAAAAAAAAAATCTGAAATATACTGCACTGACTTTTGGAACAGGTGGTTGGTCTCAAAGAGGTGATGAAGATTTGAAGAACAATGAGCAGTCAGTTACTGCAAGTTGGAGGAAAGAGGATCAAGTGTGTACTAGAAGAAAAATTAACAAAATCATAAACTGTGGTTATAGAAAATGTAGAAAGGGAAACCGATAGATTTCTAGATCTGACTAAGGAGATTCCAGGCAGACAGTTCAAAGTTTCAACTGACTTCTTTTAGCTGCCTGTGAGACGGAAGCAAGATAATCTTAAAAAAATATCAAAAGGATATTCTAAGTTTGTTATTGTCTCCTGCCACATTTCACCTTGCATAAAATAGTACCAGAAAATGAAATAAATGTCTATGTAAATTAACCAGTAACAAATTTAAGTACTTATGCAATATTACACCAAAAAGGTCAGGGCTTCCTTACTTCTAAAATAAAACTCCTTCCATTTAAAGTCTCTCCAGAAAACAAGAATTTTATAGTTTTCATGTCTAACTAAAAGTATCTGTAAGAGAGTCTCTTAAGTAAGCCTGTAAGAAAGTAGACTGTTGCTTTTATAGCTTCTCATCTATATAATTTAGATTCTAATATTCTTCAAGACATTGTCCACAGCACTTTGATATTAGTCTAAAGTATATTATTGATATAGCAATATAATATTCCCTATTCCCCTTGTCATACATTAGCCTATGGAACAAAGTTAAGCAAAATTTCTTTAAAGCAATTATGTTAATACGGTGACATAAATAATTGAATAAAATCTATTATTCAACAATTTTTTACTATTAAAAGATAATTCATTATCTGACTTGTTAATGACTGCAATAGTTCCCAGTAAAACAAGATTAAAGCCGTAGATTTTCTATTGAAATAATGTTTATAAACTAGAAAAAAATCAAACAAAAGCAATAATGTGTTAAATACTCAACTGAGGATTGCAGAAATCAGTAGAGGAGAATGGAGACAATGTTAAGAACAGTTATGGAAAAGTTAGCATTTGAGAAAAATCTTAAATGCATAGCTCAAAAATATAAGTAACACAACTGGAGGATATAAGATTTGCCAGACACTGGTGTGTTCTGTGATTCTCAGAAATGAGCTATATAGGCAGGTCACTAATGTATTAAGTACAGTAGGGTATATAACTATTAATTAAATAAAAGTAATTTTTTAAGTGTCAAGGACTATTTTACAAAATAATCCACCAGTTTAGCTAACTGATGTATGATAAAGCCACCTTGAAGTTAAAAGGAGCTGAGTCAACTTTGAGAGAAGAAAGAAGAGCTGGAGTGGCTGATAAATGGCAAGAAAAGGAGAAACCCATGATGTCATTTTCACAGAAAGGCCAGATTCTAATGCTCTTTGTAGGGCAAGGCAAAACTTAGAAACTTTTGCTAAGTGTGACAGAAAGCCCAGGAGTGGTAAGAGAGATCTAATCTTCCATTGAAGGTTCAAGTGTATGGATAGAGAATTGTGTAAGGGTGCAAACACGGCAAGTGACTCATTAGGAGGGTATTGGGCAGATAACTTTACAGTAGACTAAGGTAAAGAGAAGGAAGATTAAAAGATGCATATATATTTGCAAGGTTCATTTGAGTTAAAATTGAAAGAACTCACTAAAGGATAGAGAATTGAGTGGTGGAAGGTAAAGGCAAATTTTTTTTTTTTTTGTCTTGAGAAACTGGACGTGAGGACCAATTAACTCTACAGTTAATCATTATACTTGCTGAGGTAGACATGTCCATTACATATCTATGTGGAAATAGAAAGCAGGCAATTCAGTTAAAGATGAAGATTCAAATAAGAATTTTCTAGTATCAAGATCCCATGTCTTATTTCATTTTGTTGTCATAACTTATTTTTGAGAGAGAGATTACTTAAAATATTTTAGGCGAGGAAGTGAATATTAGGAATATTGGATAATTGTCAAAATTGTTGTAACTTTAAAAAGGTAGAATGAGAATTTGGATTCCAGTCTTCATAGCTTTACAGGCACTTATCTTTCTGTTGCTTTGAGTGGGTAGGTGGAAAGGATGGCTGGAGGGGATTCCTTTGGAAATATCAAAGCAAACAAACTATAGAAGTAAAAAGTGGTTACTAAAAGCCACGGGCCATTCATTTGCTTTTGAGGACCGTGTTCAGTATGGTTCTATGTGTTCATAGAGGTGTTGAAAGAGGAAATCATGCTTAAAGAAGCAGGTGGAAGATGGATTACATGCTGAGGACATTTTGTTCTGAAACTATGGAATATTTTTAAATTATGTTAATCAGAAAAAAAGAATAAGTGTTTTATAAAGATAACTTTGGCATTATTAAGGAAGACTAACTGAAATTGTCTTAGACTGGAAGTAGGAAGTTTTCCATATTAGGAATAATGAAGATTTGATTTGTACAAGTAGCAACGGGAAATGTGAGACATAGGTAGCTTTGTCAGATTATTTAGAAATTAAAAAAAATATTTTATTAGCTGGATTCACAAGATAAAAAAATAATTATAAACCAACATAATATAATATCTGGATTGAGACACAAATTTAATGGTGATGACTTTAAATGCAATAAAAATGCAGTAAACGTACAGGCAGTAAGTTAATTTGAAGGTAAATTAATAAAAATAGTTTAGCTATGTTGACCCAAGAGAATACATTTTACCCATAGGAGTGCTAAGATTACCTTTTCAAGAGAGCCATTTAAGTATTTAGTTCATTTAAATTAGCTAATCACATGGTAAAGAAAACACTTACTCCTGAGTAAATGTTGCTGTCCAGTCCATTACTTGGATTAACCTAAAAGCCTCACTTCAGCAGAAGATGTCTTACTATCTTCCTGTAGTAGCTGTTGCTCCCGTTATCAGTGTAAGACAGGAATATTGTCTCTGATCAGAAGTAGAAAGAAAATCAACTTTCAGTCTAAGACGGAGATGGCCCTAGCAGCTTTCACTTTTGTCATTTTCAAGTAGGTCTCAGCTTTCTAATTTCATCAGAAAATTTTTTTCTCTCCTTTTGATAATGATGAAAAGTCTTTATCCTGTGCTTTGGTATTATCGACATTTTCACTATGTAAATATGTGATGTTGTGGGAAAATATAAGCCACAGCAATTGACTATAACGAGAATTCATTGTGTAGAGGGGTTGTTAGGCACAAGAAGTCTAATTCTATGAAGGTTCCAAAGGAGCCATGTGGACCAAGGTAGAAATTCCTGTAAGGTAAGATCACATATTTATTTAAATAATCAAGATGTGTTATCTAGACCTATGAGAGTTAGTAGGCATATTTTAAGGTAAATATCAAAGAAGAAATTACGTATTTAAATGGAATAAAGACACATCTGTTTAGACATCTGGTGAAACATAGTAAAAGTTTTAAGCTGTTTTCCCTACAAATTTAACTTCAAAATTGGGATAGTTGCAGAAATGTGAATATATATGATACATGAAATAACAGTTTGTTTAAATGTTGAATTTTGTGAATTCAATTATTGTATATGGTTAATTAAGAATATATCCATTTTGTGGGAAGAAATCTAATTGAAGTATTCAGAGGTAAAGGAGCATCAGATATTCAACCCACTGTGAAATGGGTCTGTATATATAAACATACAGAGAAAGACAAAATACTGAAAGAAATGTAACAAAATATTACTTGATGAATCTGGGTAATGAGCATACCAAGTTTTTTTTTTTTTTTATTATTCCTTTTCACTAATTTTGCAGTTCTCTGTAATTATTATAAAATCAGTTTTTAAATAATAAATATGCTTTTAATTATACGATTGGAAGCTATACTTTAGAGCTCATTGGCACAGTTTTTGGAAGTTATTTGAATGCAGTTACAATTGAAGAAATGCAGGTAGCATTCACTCTTTCTTATTTATTGCTTTATTTCATAACAAAAAATTTCAGCTTCACTGTATGCAGTAAAGTGGAAAGAATGTCACTGAGCAGTGCTATTTAGAAACTAGGATTTGTGACCATGACATTTTTACTGATCTAACTTGATAATCTGTGCCTTTTAGAAACTTTTGTTTGGAAAATATTTTTGTCTTGTTTTTTTTCAAGAAACTGATCAATTGTACATCATGATTAAAAATGTCAAAGTTTCCCAGCAAATTGTGAGTATTTAACAAATTCAGGATATAGATTACCCTTTCTCAACAGTTTTAAAATATGTTGTTATATTCACTGTACAGAATATAATACATTATTTTCACTTGCTGCTCAAAAATGAGAGGTGATTCATTATATTTGCACATACAAAAATTACTGCATTGAAAAATCTTGTTTAGGATAAAATTTCGTGCATATTTTAGTTCAATATTCTTGAGTTTTAAAACTGAACTTATGGACCTTCAAGTCATTTTTTTCATGAAAATTTAGACAAACTATCTTAGAGATACATGTCAGATGTTTGCAACCTCATGCCCTAACAATCTTTGTAATTTTGTATAATATGTGCCTAAAGAATACTGATATAGAAATAAAAAATGTGTCCAGTGTTTAACACTTTATAACTCTCCGTTATATTGTCTCCAGTTCATACTATCAATCTACATATATACATACAGTATTAAATGAACATAATATATATATATATGTATCCATATTAAGAAAAACAGTATTTTAATAAAGAATCATTCTAATAATTTTTTTTCAAAGATGCAATAATGTATAACAAACATGTAAACATGTAATAATAGGTTTAATATTTTCTATTATTGTTTTGGACTTTTAGATTGTCAAAAACATGGTAAACTTCATTAATATATTTAGAAACAATTTTTGAAAATTTTCAAATGCTGTTAGAAGTACTATTCATAATAAACTTAGAAACATTTCAGGATAACTTCATATTTTTAACTTTTTAGCTTTTTGGGGTTCCATAGTACATGTCTACTTATGTAACAAACCTGCATGTCCTGCACCTGTACACTGAAACTTTAAAAATATAACAATAATAATTTTTTTTGAGACGTAGTCTCACCCTGTCATCCAGGCTAGATTTAATAATTAAAAAAAAAAAAGAAAAGAAAAAGAAAAAAATATATATCAGCAGACATATTTTGTAAATTGGTAGTTCTTTAGACTTAAATATATAAGGACATTTAATGAATTATATGTTAGGATGACATTAATGTTTTAAACTTATGGAACTATAAAACATTTTACGTAATAATTTACAAAACATTATTGTCATGTTGAAAATGAGAGAATCTCAATGGAATTATATTTTTTACTTTGAATTTCATTGCAGAAAAAGTTGAGATGATATTAAGAAACTCAATCTAACAGATGTATCAGATCTCAGAAGTTTTAATATTATGTCATTTAAAATGTGCTTTTAAAATGTTTGAACAAGAGAAAACACCCTCTTTTGTTACAAGAATTTATTTTTTTTAAACTTTTTACTTGGAAATAATTTTAAACTCAAAAAAAGTTGACAAAGAAAAAGTCATGCAATATCCTTATTCATATTCATCTATAGTCAACATTTTACCCCATTTGTTTGAATTCTCTCCCCCTTTCTCCCAACTTTCCTTTCTCTCTTGTCCATATATTTTAATTACTCAATCATATATTTTATTTTTTAAATTTTACCTTAATTTCTGGGACACATGTGCAGAACATGCAGGTTTGTTACATAGGTATACATGTGCCACGGTGGTTTCTGCACAGGTGCAGAAGATGACTTAAAAACCTGTCATCTAGTTTTTAAGTGCCGCACGCATTAGGCATTTGTCCTAATTCTCTTTCTCCTCTTGCCCCCCACCACCTGACATCTCTTTTCTATATTAAAATGTTTGCTTTTGTTTTTGTTTTTGACAATAGCTAATCAAATATTGGATTATGCTAAAAAGATATATAATATTATTTTAAGAGGCACATGGAATTAAATAGCCTAGATACTCCTAACTAGGTACCTTGGTTAAAGAAAATCTGAGGTATAATTTCGTCATCTATAAAATACAAATAATCCTTTTTATATCTGACAAAGATGCTGTAGAACTCAAGCAAAACAATTCAATAAAGGCTTCTAGACACTATACGATATTATAGAAATAATTTTTTTTAGGAATTTGTGGAAATTAGAGGAGAGGTATGAAAATTAAGATATGCTAACAATACCAAAGAGAAGGGAAAGCAGGACATTTTCTGCTCCTTTATTTTTATTTAAAATTTCTGTAAAATGTTGAGTTGATTTTAGACTTACAGAAAAGTTTTTGAGATAGTACAGAGTTCTCATATACCTTTCACCCAGTTTCAACCAATATTTGTCATTTTATCTAACCATTGTATCAGAACTAGGAAATTTATATTTGTATGATATTATTAACTAAACTACAGATCTTATTTACATTTCACCAGGAGATATGTAGGGAGAGATAGCATGGGGAGAAATGCCAGATATAGGTGAAGGGGAGGAAGGCAGCAAATCACACTGCCATGCGTGTACCTATGCAACAATCTTGCATGTTCTTCACATGTACCCCAAAACCTAAAATGCAATAAAAGGTTGGAGGTGGATAAACTTCAAGTTAAAAAAAAAAAAAAAAGAAAGAAAATTGAACTGCCAATACCAGAAAGAGAGGAGGGTGAGATTGGAACCGGATCTGAACATAAACAAGAAAAGCATAATGGCAATGAGCAATTGTTCAGTGAGCCTTTCTTTTCTTGACACAGTCACTGTATTACATTCTGTTTTCTTGTAACCATAGTCCCAATTCTACACTCAACACCACATCTTTCCTTTGTGCTCTCAGCTCTACCAGACCTCAGGAGTCGGAATTTTCCTAGTGCAATAAATTTTTTTCATTTATTGTTTCTTCACTTTGAGATTCATATTTTGACATTTGATGCATTTAAAATATTTTATTTGCTTTTTAAAAATTGTAGCTAAATACACAGAACATAAAATTTACCATTTAAGCTATTTGTAAGTATACATTTCTGTGGCATTGAGGACATTCACATTATTGCACAACCATCACTAACATTTATCTTCAGAATATTTTCATTTTTCCCAAATAAACTCTGTACTCATTAAATAATAATTCCCCATTTCTCTATCTCCCTATCCCCTAGCAACTACAATTCTGCTGTCTTTATGAATTTAACTACACTCAGTATCTTATTCAAGTAGAATCATATATTTTTTCTTTTGTTGCTGACTTGTTTCAATTAGCATAATGTCTTCAAGTTTCATACGTATTGTAGCGTGTGTCAGAATTTCTTTCAAATTCTGAAAAATATTCTATTGTATATAAATATTATGTTTCTTATCATTTGTCTGTCGCTAGACACTTGGACTTCTGGCTATTATAAATAATGCTGCCCTAAACATGGTTATACAATACCTGTTTAAACCTCTACTTTCAGTTCTTTGGAGTATATACTATTTTTAAAATACATTTCATTTATCTCTGTCATTGTGCTATTATATGAAATATTGAAATGCCTATCTTATAAATGATCATCTTATGTATTTATTTGCCAGTCTTACCACTTATTATTTACATGTTCAAATTCAAAAATGCGAACATTGCATGTACCATTTGTGGAAGGCTTCATTTTGATCGTGGGGATTACTGCAGGATGGTTTCTTCTTTATTTGGTATAAAAACCTTCTCATATTTTTTTCCAATTTTGGAGATTTGAAGTCAACTAAACATAAACATAAAAAAAATACAAAGGTATACAATCTCATGTATTCAAAACAAATCCTAAAAGGAGTAACAGCATAAATTGTCCTGCACTGACATCAATACTACGACACTATATCACTGTACTTAACAGATAAAAAGCAGTGCAGAAGTGTTAGAATATAAAGAAAAAATAGGAAAAAGACAGATGAAGGAAAAATGCAAGAAAATTATGCATAAAAGAAATACTCATTTTTGAGGCAGATAAAATAATTTATGTTAGGCAAATAATGTAAGAATCTATTATACAATTTTATATGACTTTGGATGTTCTTTTAAAAGCTTACAGGAGAAAAAAATGAAGAGTTCTCACAATGAAGTATTTTACCTTATTTAATGAAAATGCATTTGATACTATTTAAATTTCTCCTTTTTTTCTACTTCATTGATTTTTCTTCTGGCTAACTGCTATCATTCAGTTTTAGTCTGCTTTAAAACTGTCATATGACCATGGTACAACAGATTAATTTAAAAAATTATGTGCCAAAATTTCATTAGGTTGCATTGTTGTAAGTACCATGCTTCTTCTATCTGAAAATACTTCAATGGAAATAGGAAGATTAGAGACAAGCTAATTGTATATGACAAACCCCTGATTTTCTGGTTTTATAGAACATTAAACTAATTTACATATGATTTATTAAAGAATAACATGTTAATGTGTAAAAATACTTTGAATTTTTGAAATGGAGTCTTCAAGATAAAATCTACGATCTTATTTTTTTATGTTAAAAGAGAAATGTAATACTGAACACCAGTATTTTAGTTAAAATGAAAAACTTTTATGGTAAGATAAAAGCATAATATATGGAGAAGCAGTGTGCTATTAGGAAAGAATAGACAATTATGTTGGAACATTCACTCTATACCAGTAGCTGGTAAACTTTAGGTAATAATCTTTCTGTGTACCAGGCTTTGGTTTTGTTTTTAGTTTTTATGTTTATTATTGTGTCTCTCTCTTTTTTTTTTTAATATTGGTTCTGGTGACTTCATAGGTTTTTCGTGAATACTAAGGATATGTCTTTAAGAGCACCAAGTGACATCTGACACATTGATTTAACATTCACATTTTGGTAAGAATTAGAATCTCCTCTTATCCTCTACTTTCCCTACTTGTTTTATTGACTGGAATGTTCCCTTTGTAAAACAAATTGACTTATCATAAATCAAATATTTTGGAAATAGTTTAGCATTATATGTGGACAAGATAACAATAAAAGACTAGAAAAATGTCAAAGATTTGTTAAATATTATATACTTGTATTGATTAGTAGATTGATTTAATCTCTTAAATTGAAATAAACTGAAACTGAAAATTATAGATACTGAATGATTGGAAATCATACTTAAAGCCTTGGTCTGCACAGAAAATAATGGTCAAAATAGACAATTTATTACTCCATCCTTTTTGAGTCATTTTAAAATGTGCCTTCTTAGATGTGACATCCTCACTTCTTTCTTCTTATTATTATTTGTTTAATTTTTTTATCTTTTTGGCTCCAACATTCACAGTATCTTTTTTATGGCTCTTTCACGCTAAGTTTCAGGGGTTGAACTACTAAACATGTGCTGGGGACTTCCTGCATCTATAATCTGACTCTTCATGTAAGACTCACTCATATGCCAACTTCCTACCTGGCTTCTTTGCCTTAATGTCTCTCTCTCTCTCTCTCTCACTCACACACACACACAACACACACGCACAAGAGAACTGAAAGTTTTTGAGAAAGTATAGAGGAAATAATTGCATAAGTTAAAGTTGTACTTCTTTTTCAAATAGAATAAGAATGAAATCCAAGAAAGGCCACTCTACTTATATCGTATTACCTTTGTGGTGACTGAAGGACTGATTGTCCTTCGTTTGTGACCCAACTCCTGACTTTTCTACTGTCTGCATACAGGGTTTGGCCCCTGCAACCTGGTGTTCTAGCTGCTATGTCAGCTGATTTCTCCTGAATTCACCAAATGGGAGGCAATAATGGAATAGATCAGGGATGAGGAAGGGCAAAACCAGAGTATTCTGCCATTTCTCCCTGCCTTCAGTAGCA
This sequence comes from Sapajus apella, assembly GCF_009761245.1. Taxonomy (NCBI): domain Eukaryota; kingdom Metazoa; phylum Chordata; class Mammalia; order Primates; family Cebidae; genus Sapajus; species Sapajus apella. Next base: position 21,289,152 of record NW_022436967.1, on the reverse strand, counting down.
TGTTTTATGGCATCTGAATCTCTTTGGTGTCTTCAGAACTTGCTCATAGGCCTCCCATAGCACCAGCTTCCAGAAGCAAACCTGGGCTCACATGCATTTCCTTCCTCCTTTGTCCTTCCAGCTGAGGGATAAGATCAGCTTCTCACAGTTGCTAATTTCTGGGTAACTTAACGTACCTTTACTCAGCTTCTCAGCTCTTCTATCACCTGCAAAATTCATTAACTACACTGTTTTAAAGACTCAAGAGTGAAGAAAGAGGGCGTCAATTATACAAACATAAAAAGGAAAGAGCTCTGGGCTCTTTGGAAGAACTCTTTTGTCATAAAATCATTAGAGAGTCTCAATCAACCTGAGATAGGATTAGGATTTTGTTTGTTTGTTTGTTTTTTGGCTGAGTGCAAGTAATATGATCTTGCAGTGATGAGGGAGATGCTGATGCCTACTGAGGTACCTACTTAACATAGGGCAGGGGGCAATTAAGCTCTAATGCTCTGAATCTCTCCTGGTCTCTTAGATATATTTTTCATTCTCTTCATCCAATTTATACTTTTTTGTTCTTAAAAAGTACAGGTCTTTTTGTTTTCTCCAGACACCATATTGTTCATACTTGCATGCTTTGATCATAGCTTTTTTCTCTACCTTTTTTTGACTACTTTCTTGAACTCATTCTTTAAAAACCAAATGATTAATTTGAGTGTAGATAAATAAAAGACTAATAGCTAAAACAAAAAGCTAATTCTTTGAAAGAAAATGAAAACCACATAGGGTGTTATAGAACTTACATGATTAAAGAAGAGGCAGAGAATAAGATGAAATGAATTGGAATAATACCGGGAAAGGAAAAACTTTGCATATCACATTCACACACAAGAAATAATACTTTTAAAAACCTTTTAAAAGAATCATTCCTCAAAAAAATGATGAATATCAAAAGAACCTTTAAATCTAATGATATCTGTTCAAGGGGAGAAAAGAAAATGTTCAAACTTTTCTTATAAAATTGTTTTCACATAAACCTGCATGAATACAGCCAAAATAAAGATATTTTCAAGTACTCAGTTTAAAAATCTAAATAAAATATTAAGGATGTTCATCAAAGTAACATATTAAAAATACTCCACAATCAGAGTAGTTTAAGTTCAGGATCAAAAAGAGCAGAACTCTCTCTTGCCTTAGTGGTATTCATTCTTCCTTTCTTATTTCCCAACAAATTCTCAGAGTGTCAGCGTACCCTACTTCATTAGACAACTTGCTGTAATTAATAATTCTGGCAAATAAGATACAAATGGAACTTTGCTTTAGCTTTCTGAATCTAATTTTCTTTCATAGATGATGTATCACATCTATCTTGTAGTAAGTTGCTTTCACTTCATTTTGGAATGTGGAGATGAGGTGGAGATGGAACAGCCCTCTTAGAACCACGAGAGGGACATTGGACAAAGATGTTTTATTTTACATTATTAAAATATTAGTTTATACATAAATGTTTACCAAAAGATACATAAGGCTCAGTTAACATACTTCTTCTCAAAACCCTTCACTAAACATCAGGGTGGACAAACTGAAGGGCCTCTCTTATGTGCGCTCCTGGAACCTGGTGGGTACTTTTTTCTTTTTCTTTTTCTCTCTTGTTGTGGTCTATGCAGCAATTTTGTGTCTATATCTCTTACTGAGTTATATATCCTTATGTTCAGAATTATGCCTTCACATATCTACATAACTTTCCCAGTGCTTGCAAGACAGAAGATAGTCATTAAATAACTTACTGAAATTTCTCTTAAAATGTTACATGACATTACACAATATGTGTAATATGTGCATATTATGCCATGCAGCTAGTTTGAAATCAGCTGTTTTTAAATTAACTTCAAGCTGTTATACCATAGTAGTCAAAATAGGCTAATTGCAGTAACCTGCCATATTGTAATTCCAATTTAGTAGAAAAATATATATATTTTTTGCTCATAATATAGTCTAGTTTGGACCTGTAAGAGTTATTTTCCCCTACAGGTTCGTGCCAGTTCAGTACACAATATCTTAAATCTTCTTGCCATCTTTATTGTATATTATGAGTTATTTCCTCCTTTCTATTCCACCAATAGAGAAAAAAAGGAGAGCAAATATTGTTTTTTGAAAGTCTACATAGGCCAATCCTGGAAGTGACACAAATGAATTCTGCTCACATTCCTTTGGCCAGAACTCATTTTAAAATTAATATTAAAATTGGAGTTTATCTATATGATCATGAGAAAGCAGAGAACATGGGTTTTGCTGGGTACCAGCAATCTTTACTGCATATCTTTCTCTTCCAAAGAGGCTGATTATCTACAGGAAATGTACAAATCAGAAAACAGCCTCCTAACAACAACAATAATAACAACATGGTTACTAATTTCTATAAACCAGCAAGAAATATTTTAAATGAGATTAAAACGATTTCTTAGGAGCGAGTATATTAAATATCAGAAATATTGGGGCAAGTCTTAAAAAATAAATGAGCTCGACCAGGTGTGGTGGCTCAAGATTGTAATCCTAGCACTTTAGGAGGCCTATACAGAAGGGTCACTTGAGACCAGGCGTTAGAGACCAGCCTACACAACATAGCAAAACTCTTGTCTCTGTACTAAAAAATAAATAAAGTAAAATAAGCAAGATGTGCATGATCATTGTGGGAAAACAATGAAGTAGTTTTTTGAAAGAAGACAATTAAATGTAAACATATACTATAGTCATTGATAGCAACACTCAGTATCATTAGCTGAGAATTAGATACTCAGAGACTAAAGATAACCATTCATCCCAAATTGATTTATCTTTTTACTGAAATTTTAATCAAAATACCAACAGATTTTTATGTAATATTTAACAATAAAATTCTAAAATTCACATGTAAAACTAAGATCCAAGAATATTCGGAACACCATTGAAGCAGAGACACTTTACCAGATATTACAACTATAGTAAGAAAGGTGGTTTAGTATTGTCACAATAAAAGGCAAATTTCCAGAGGAAAAGTATAGAGACCAAAGTAATAGATCCTAGAAAATATGGAAGTATGAACTATACCAAAACTGGCTTTCCAGATTGATGTGGAAAGAATAGACTGTTCAATAAATGCTGATGAGACAGTTGGTTATCCTTGAAAAATGTAAAACATAAAAATGTATACCTACCTCATTCCATACATAAAATCAATTTCAGATGAAATATAAATCAAAAGTGAAGGCACAAATTTAAATTTTATATATATATATATATATATATATATGTACTGAATATAGAAAGAAAAATTTTCTTTAAAAAGATAACTTGACTAGTTGAAAAATGAGAACTCCTACTAACAGAAGTAACTCTAAAGAAAATGTAAGTATAAGTCATTAATTTGGAAATATCCGACACATATATTACGGACAAAATTTAGTATCTATAAAGTACATTAATTCTATAAATTAATAAGAAGAGTGAAACAACATGGGAAAAATGTTCAGATATTTAAAGTTATGAAAAGATACTTCAAATAAGACAAAGATTAATTATTCACTCATATTAGAAAGTAGACTCAATTTTATTAAAATTAATAGCACAATGGCATAACTTTTCATACTCAACAGACTGGAAAATATTAATCGTCTTAAATGGATTTGGAACAATTATGAAAAATCACACATTGCAGGTAAAATACTAAATAGAATTGGAATTGAAGAACAATTTTATATTATCTAACCCTAAAACACCTTATAGCAAGCTTAACAAAGCATTGACATGCATATTTTTATGAAGCAATCATGATCTATAATGTTCTCAGAATATTATTAAGAATAATATATTAGTTCTTTCTTACCCAGGGTTTCAGTTACCTGCAGTTCAAAATACGTGAGTAAAATACAATAAGATATTTTGAGAGAAAGAGAGAGAGTAACCCCATATTATTATAACTTTTATTACAATATATGTTTATAATTGTTCTATTTTATTATATTATTGTTGTGAATCTCTTACCTTTCTACACTTATTGAACTTTATTGTATGCATGTATGTATAAGATAAAAAATATGGTATATATAGGGATCTGTATATCAAAGCTTTCAGGCATTTAATGGGGAACTCGGAAAATATCCCCCATGGATAAGGAAAGACTACTATGTTTCTTATGATTATGCATGCATGTTTAACAACCCAAAATATAAGATCTTATTTCATGAGGATACACTACAAGAGTTTCCAGTAAAAACAGAAAACAAAATAAAATTGTATATTTTTATTCAAAGAGTGAGATTTATATTATATATTCAATGACTTTATATCTTAAAGGCCTAAAACAAATGATCTGAGAAACTTTTTGAGAAAGTAAGTACGTTAGGTAAGACTATAGTAACATTTCTAGTTTCTTTTTTTCCATTGAGATTCCTGAGTTCTTAGTCTGGATGCATCAACCCATACTTAAGTTGCTGGGGCTCCCTTTCAATTTTTTTTAATGATTAATATTAGTTTACCTTTTACCTTCAGCTCATTTACAACTGTTTCTTACATCACTTAAGATAAATTTTCTTCTGGAAGTTTTCACCTTTGGTGGAGACTGTCCCACAAGTACCTGAAAACCTAGTGGCAGACGCCGTTTCACCGCTCTCTCAAAACTTCTCTCATCCTCCGTGAAAGTAACCTTTCGTTTGTCATGTTAAAGCAGGCCACTGAAGTATTCACAAAAAATCATACTTAAGCTCATAATTCTGTCTGTAAATGAAGTTTTATCAAATCATTTTATAAAACAAACACTGTATTCACTGTATTTTAGTAAAGTTTGGGGTTTTCTTGTTTTTGTTTTTTGAGATGGAATCTTGCTCTATCACCAGGCTGGAGTGCAGTGGTGCGATCTCGGCCCACTGCAACCTCCGCGTCCTGGGCTCAAGCAATTCTCCTACCTCAGCCTCTCAAATAGCTGGGTTTACAAGCAAGTGACGCCCAGTTAATTTCTGTATTTTTAGTAAGGGGGTTTCACCGTGTTGGCCAGGATGGTCTCCATCTACTGACCTCCTGATCCACCCACCTCAGCCTTCCAAGGTGCTGGGATTACAGGTGTGAGCCACCATGCCTGGCCAGTAAACTTTTTTTTTTTTTTTTAGTGCATTGATTCTTGTGTTTGACATATGCAGGGAATTAAAACCTGTGTCATAAGGGAAATTATTGTGTCAGCTAGATGTAAGAACCTCCAAGAGAAAATATGGAGACCTGTGTTCTATTTTCAAATATCTGGGGAGGGTACACTGTACAATATCAGACTCTATAATTTTCAGTTTGATAATTGGATAGCTAAAGTCACACAGGTCATGATGACGGAACAGAGTTATAAAACTAATATATTTGCGAAACAGTAATTTATATTAAAAGTTCGTTGGAAAACTGTCAAAACAATCATTCAAGCCAAATGTTTTGGAAGGACATTAAAATTTATGAAGTAAATATGTATTCTGAGGCACAAAAGGACGTATGAGTGTATATAGGGAACTGGAGTGATGAAGTAAATCTGTATGCCTATATGTTTATAAATTAGTTTCAACATAGAAAGAGGGAACAGAGAAAGCTGTCATTTTATCTCCTTTTTCTTCATAAGAAAAGTAACATTTAGTAGATTAAGTGATTGCACCATAGTCATACAAGTATATGTCTTAATGAGGTTGAAACTAAAGTATCACTGATATCAATGACAAACAATATTTTGGTTCTGGTTCCCTTCAATGATTTCCAAGCAGATGAATTGATTTTTTTAAATAAAATATGATTTTCTTAATTTATTTAGAACAATGTTATTCTTTGTTTAGTATTCTATTCAGTATTCTATGAACATCTCTTTCAATTGCATGCAGGAATGAAACATTTTTCTCAACATATCAAGTGTCATGAAAATCATTAAAAGTGTGAGGTTTCAAATAATAATTAATGGAAAGAAATTGAAAAGACAACAGAAGAATGGAGAATTAAATTGGAAAATACTGTATACATTTTTGACAAAGACTAAATAACTGTATTGGTATGAGAAAAAAATATGACTAGAGTATCCACTTGATGAAAATGCTTGCAGGCAGGCATATGTGACCTTATGCAGGGTATCTAAGGTCACATCTTAAAAAAAGTATCTTAAAAAAAGTATCGATAGTACAGGAGGCAGGATATATGGCACAATGTTTATTCAGAACTGTCTTAAATTAAGTTTTTTTTTTCTTTTTCTGTAGTGTTAATGACTTTTTTTTTTTTTTTTACTTAAGTTCTGGGATATATGTGCAAAACGTGCAGGTTTATTATATAGGTATACATGTGCCTTGGTGGTTTGCTGCAACAATATGGTTTGATTTGGTTCCATATCAATCTGTCATCTAGGTTTTAAGCCCAACATGCATTAGATATTTGTCCTAATGCTTTCCCTCTTCTTAGCCCCCACCACTCGACAGGCCCCTGTGTGTGCTGTTCTCCGCCCAGTGTCCATGTGTTCTCAATGTTCAACTCCCACTTATGAGTGAGAAACTGCACTGTTTGGTTTTCTGTTCCTGTGTTAGTTTGCTGAGGATGACGATTTCCAGCTTCATCTATATCCCTCCAAAGGAAATGAACTAATTCTTTCTTATGGCTGCATAGTATTTTATGGCATATATGTGCCACATTTTCTTTATCCAGTCTATCATTGATGGGCATTTGGGTTGGTTCCAAGCCTTTGCTATTGTAAATAGTGCTGCAGTAAACATATGTGTGCATGTGTCTTTCTATTTGAATGATTTGTAATCCATTGAGTATATATCCAGTAATTGTATTGCTGGGTCAAATGGTATTTCTGGTTCTAGATCTTTGAGGAATTGTCACACTGTCTTCCAGAAAAGTGGAACTAATTTATACTCCCACCAATAGTGCAAAGTATTCCTATTTCTTCACATCCTTTCCAGCATCTATTGTTTCCTGACTTTTTAATGATTGCCATTCTAACTGGCATGAGACGGTATCTAAATGTGGTTTTGATTTGCATTTCTGCAATGACCAGTGATGATGAGCTTTTTTAATTTGCTTTTTGGCTGCAAAAGTGTCTTCTTTTGAGAAGCGTCTGTTTGTATCCTTTGACATTTTTTTGATGGCTTTTTTTTTTTTTTTTTTTTTTTTGTAAATTTGCTTAAGTTTCTTTTAGATTCTGGATATTAGACCTTCATCAGATAGATAGATTGCAAACATTTTCTCCCATTCTGTAGGTTGCTCGTTCACTCTCATAGTTTCTTTTACTGTTCAGAAGTTCTTTCGTTTAAATAGATCCCATTTGTCAATTTTGGCTTCTGTTGCAATTGCTTTTGGTGTGTTAGGCATGAAGTTTTTCCCATGCCTATGTCCTCAATGGTATTGCCTAGGTTCTCTTCTAAGATTTTTATGGTTTTAGGTCTTATGTTTAAGTCCTTAATCTATATTGAGTCAATTTTTGTATAAGGCATGAGGAAGGGATCCAGTTTCAATTTTCTATGTATGGCTAGCCAGTTTTCCCAGCACTATTTATTGAATACTTTCCACCATTGCTTGTTTTTATCTGGTTTGTCAAAGATCGGATGGTTGTAGATGTGTGGTGTTATTTCTGAGGCCTCTGTTTAGTCCTATTGGTCTGCATATCTTTTTTTGTATCATTACCATGCTGGTTTTGTTACTGTAGCCTTGTAGTATAAAGTCAGGTAGCATGATGCTTCCAGCTTTGTTCTTTTTCCTTAGGATTGTTGTGGCTATATGGGCTCTTTTTTGATTCCATATGAAATTTAAAGTAGTTTTTTCTAGTTCTTTGACGAAAGTCAATGCTAGCTTGATGGAAATAGCACTCAATCTACAAATCACTTTGGGCAGTGTAGCCATTTTCACAATATCAAGTCTTCCTACCCATGAGCATGAAATTGTTCTCAATTGTTTGTGTCCTTTCTTATTTCCTTGAGCAGTGGTTTGTAGTGCTCCTAGAAGAGGTCTTTCACGTCCCTTGTAAGTTGCATTCCTAGGTATTTTGTTCTCTTTGTAGCAATTGTAAATACGAGTTCACTCAATATTTGGCTCTATACTTGTCTATTATTGGTTTATAGAAATGCTTGTGATTTTTGAACATTGATTTTGTATCCTGAGACATTGCTGAAGTTGCTTATTAGTTTATAAAGTTTTTGGGCTGAGACGTTAGTGTTTTCTAAATACACAATTATGTCATCTTCAGAGACAATTTGACTTCCTCTCTTCCTATTTATATATCCTTTATTTCTTTCTCTTGCCTGAAAGCCCTGGCCAGAACCTCCAATACTATGTTTAGTAGAAGGTGAGAAAGGCATCCATGTATTTTTCTGGTTTTCAAGGGGAATAAATAGACTTTTTGTAGCAGCTTCATACAAAGAATGGATGTGATATAATTTAAACCAAAAGAGTGCAGCAGTATTTATCTCTTTTATTTTCTGGTTAATTTTAAATTATTTTAATATAGCTAAGACATGTAGATGCTTAATAATGCTTCCTAAATGAATGGATAATGAATAATGGATGCTGTAATTAGTCAGAGTTCTTTAGAAAGATAAAACCTATAAGATACATACAGTAGATAGATAGACAGACAGATAGAATAGTTAGGCAGAAAGGTAGATAGATGATAGGTCATGAGAGGGAATTTTTTACAGAATTGGTTCACACAATGATAATGAAGGTTGAGAAGTTTCAGGACCAGCCATCTGCAAGCTGGAGACCCTGGGAAGCCAGTATATGACTCAGCCTAAGTATGAAGGCCTTAGAACCAGGGAAGCCAATGATCTAACTCAGTCAGAGACCATAGCCCTGATAACCTAGCAGGCTTCTAGTGTAAGTGCTGTAGTCCAAAGGCTGGAGAGCCTGGAGTTGTTATTCAAAGGCAAGAGAGGAAGAGTGCATCCTAATTCCAGCAGAAAGATGGAAACATTTGCCTTTTCTCAGCTTTTGTTCTCTCTGGGCCCCAGCAGATTGAGTGGTGCATCCCCACATTGAGGGTGGATCTTCCCCACCAAGCCCACTCAGAATCACATGCAATCAAGTTTCTAGGTGTTCCTTAATATAGCCACTTTGACACTTTGTTCCTTAATACAGCCACTTTTAAAACTTTAATTTTAAAGGTTTAAAATTAACCATCACAGATGCTAAACTAATGTATATCCCAAAAGCATACTGATAATACCAAATTGTCCTACTCATTTCTTTTTGGTACTACATGATCTGAATCTTCACTTAATTAAAGATACAACTAAAAGTAAATAAACATGAAACATTATATTCATGGGCCTACTAAAACATAATGAATCTTGAATTCTGTTTTCATAGTAGATAGAAACACTTTCCTATATTGCCAACTATGCCAGATTAGACTAACTGTAAAATAAAATAAACATTTCAAAACATTTATGATGTTTAAATCAGAGCCTAAATTTCATAAGTATAAACACACCTATACACATGTATTTGTTTGACTTATTTATATTTGTTTTAATTAATAGATTTACATAGTATGAGTATTAAATTATTTCATTCCACTTAGCAAATAAGTGGTTGGTTAGCATGTATTGAAAATATTATGATTAGAATATCTGCTTCAAATATCATTTCAATTTTATTTACATTATTTTTGATTATTGTTAAAGAAGGTGTCATTAATCTTATATTTTATGATAAACTTTGAAAACAGTTTATTTATACTGTTCTTTGATTTCATTTAGATGAAATCTATATCATAGTTTTTCTACCTATTACGCATATATAATTTTGGAATGAGATACATATTATGCATATATAATTTTGGAATGTAGAGCATTTTCAAAATCCAAATCATCATTCTAACCTATTTTGCTATGTTTTAAAATAAAGTCCTTCTCCAATTAAAATTGAAAATTGTTTCTTCTATGAAAATATGAGATTAACTGATTAATCAAATCTTAAAGACAGTAAATTTAAATGAATAAATACAACTGAATGATAAATAATATATTGTGTCAAGTCAGAAAGGTATTTGAAATAGGAAGACAAAATCAAATTTTAAAATATTAAGCTAAAAACAGCAAGCAAGGTCTTAAGGTCAGTTAAGACTCAGAGAATTAGATTTAAGCTGAACTGCATTAGTATAAAATTACTGCTAATATAATTAGCAAAATAGTAATTCAATATAAATTAATATAATTTACATTATTAATTTTAGAAATAGATAATATTAGCATTAGATCATCTGATCTATAATTGAGTATGAGATATTTAGGACATTCAAATTAATTATCTTGATCACAAAAAAAACCCCACAAATTTTATGAAAAAAATACAGTCTCATTTAAAAAAAAAAAAGATACACAGCTTGTTTTCAAAAACCTCAATAATCAAATTGGTTTAATTTTTCCAAGGATTCACATAGAATACGTGAACTTGGATTCTGAGATAAATATCATTCAGAGCAAGAGAAGGTTTTTGCTCTGCTTCACTCCTTCAAAGGAAGATTTCAGTATTATTATTATTAACGGTGGGGGTTGGGGTGATAGTTATCTCTTTTTATTACATTAGCTAGCTTATTAGTCTCAATGAACTGACAAAAACAGATATCATTCATTTTAAAATACTTTATAATCTAGAATTAGAAGAACATTTTATCTTCACTATGTCAGAAATAGGATCTGTATCATTTATAAGCTCATAGCCCACAATGTAGTGAATTTAAAACCAAAAATTTATTATTTTCATTAACTCTGTGTTTCAGAGATTTGAATGGGGAATGGTGAGGATGGCTTTTTTTTTTTTTTTCTATGATGTGTGGAGATCAGAAGAATCAAAGTTTGGAGATGATTTGAGAGTTAGGGGCTGAAATCATCTGGAGGCTCTTTCAACTTACTCTGACACCAAAATTAGGATAACTTGAAGAATGTGCTGGCTGACTAAGCCTATATTGTCATCTTGTGGCTCAGCTGGTGAAAATTTTAATGTAATGTAATGCAATGCAATGTAATTTTTAATTTACAGATTATATATCTCTTTTCTCTCTCTCTCTCTCTCTCTCTCGCTCTGTGTGTGTGTGTGTGTGTGTGTGTGTGTGTGTGTGTATGTGTGTATGTGTGTATCTGTGTGTTGCAATGTGATGTTTTGATATATATTGACCCCATGGAATGACTAAATCAAGCTAACATAGCTATCACCTGACATACTTATCAATTTTTTGTGAACTGTTAAAATCAGATCCTTAGGCAATTATAAAATATGAAACATATTCTTATTAATTAATCTGAAGGACATTATGCTGAACGAAGCAAGCCAGGTGCAAAAGGGCAAACACCACATGATCTCACTTACATATATAACCTACAAAAGTCAAAGTCATAAAAATGGAGAGGAGAATAGTGGAACTTTCAAAACACCAAAAGAGAATTCCGTACATAAACAAACACAAAGTTAAAAATCTGGTTGTCATACAAACTTAAGCTTATGTGTTTCAAAAATCCAATTTAACTCATTAGTTAGGTAACCAGAAGAATGATAACACCATTTCCTTAATAGAGTAATTTTCTAAAGTCTCCTTAGCTCAAGGAATTATAGAGTCAAATAAATTCTCAGTTTTGATTAAGCTGAACGGTGAACTATGTAACCAAGTGTAGTTCTAAAGGATACATGTTCATTGGCAATGTCATTTATTCTAAATTTTGATTTTTATAATCATTATTCATTATTAATGAAAATGTAGCATGTGACCTTTTTTGCTATTAGCTGCTTTTATTCTGTGAGGCTGAACATCAGTCAAGAAGTATACAGCCACCCAGGCCTATACATGCATGATGATTACTTAGGTTTTAAGACCTGCTTTTTGTCCCACCTAACCAATACAGATTTTGTTTTTTTATTTTCAGACTCAAAACAAGTAAAGGTTTGTTCATGTTTCTATTGATTGTCATATAAAATTTTTTTCTCATTTTATCTTTATGCTATTCTAAACCTCTAAAGTCTGTACAACAAACTGCTTATAGCTTCTAAGCTACTTAAGCATTTGTTATTTCTGTTTTAGCTGTATAAATAACAAAACATATCTGTATATGATAACTTTATAACATTTTTGGAGTCAGTTGCAATCAACACTTTATTGGAAAGATTTCTGTTTGTAGAATTTAATACTAATGGTAGTATTATATAAAAGTAGCTTTCCAAAAATTGTATAATTTTAATTAAGGTAAATGTTTTCTTCGCTCTTACAAAGTCAACGCATTTGTTTTACTTCTCTTTCAGTTTTAAATACTAACAAAGGGGAAAAAATAAAACTGATTTAAACGCCCTATATTGTAGTGCAAAAATGTGAAAGAGATAAAAACTATTCGATGTCAGTGTGTAACTCAATAACAAGCCTTTGTTTCAAAGAACACTTGGCTCTACATTGTGATTTTTTCATAAGTATGATTCAGTTGCTCTTTTAAACATAAATTCATGGGATTCATCACTACAAAAAAAAATTACTAAGAGGAAAATTGACCTAGTACTGGGATACAAATATATTATCAGTATCACATGCATTTTGATGAATTCTAAATTCCTGGAATAGATGTAGCACATTCTTTCAGCTTATTTTTAGTGACTTACTAGGAAATAGTCTATACTGAACACATCTTCAATTAAAACTGTTAGATTAACTGACAATTACGTGTGTGTGTGTGTTTAGTTAATGTAATTTATTTCTAAAACAGTTTTAGGTTTATAGAAAATTGAGCAGAGAGTGTAGAGAGTTCCCATACACAGTCTTTATTGTATCTTGCAGTTGTATTAGTGCCGATGCTTGTTAAAACTGATGAGGCAATATTGATACAATATTATTAACTAAATTTATAGTTTAGGATTCAGTCCTTGGTTGTACAGTTCTCTGTGTTTAATCACAGATGTTTTAACAAAGTTTGTATTTCTCTCTTTTTAAAATAAATTTGATTGTATATATTTAAGCTATGACATGATGTTATATGATACACATAGTAAAATAGTTACTATAGTGAAGCAAATTAATGTATATCATATACTTACACATTTTTGTGCTAACAGCAGTTAAAATCTACTCATTTAGTAAAAATGTCAAATGTAATACAGTATTATTAACTATAGTCTTCATGTTATATGTTAGACTTGTTTAACCTACATCTCCTAATTTCCTCTTAGTCTCACCCCTGGTAATCATTGTTTTATTCTTTATCGTTATATATTTGACCTTTTCATTTTTAAATTCCACATACAAATGAGATCATGTAATATTTTCTGTTTTGTATCTGGCTTCTTTTACTTTGGATGATGTCCTTTAGGTACATCCACATGTTGGCAAATGACAGGTACCCTTTTTTTTTTAAGCTGAATAATATTCCATTGTATATTTATACTCTATAATTTAATATCTTCATCTATCAACAGGAACTTAGGTTATTTTTATATCTTGACTATTGTGAGGAATGCTGCAATTAACACAGGAGTGCAGAAATCCTTAGAGATTATTTCTTTCCTTTGGGTATATAGTTAGAAGAGAGATTGCTACATTCTATGAACAGAAACACATAGGGAGTTCATGGATTGAAAAATTTAATATTGTTAAAAATGTTCATACTGGCTGGGCACAGTGGCTCATGCCTGTAATCCCACCACTTTGGGATGCCAAGGCAGGCAAATCACTTGAGTTCGGAAGTTCAAAACCAGCCTGATCAACTTGGCGAAACCCCGCGGGTGGATCACTTGGTCAAGAGATCGAGACCATCCTGGTCAACATGGTAAAACCCCGTCTTTACTAAAAATACAAAAAATTAGCTGGGCATGGTGGTGCATGCCTGTAAGCCCAGCTACTCAGGAGGCTGAGGCAGGAGAGCTGCCTAAACCCAGGAGGCGGAGGTTGCGGTGAGCCAAGATCGCACCATTGTACTCCAGCCTGGGTAACAAGAGCGAAACTCCGTCTCAAAAAAAAAAAAAAAAAATACAAAAATTATTCTGCAAAACCATTCAGGACATAGGCATAGGCAGGGACTTCATGGCTAAAACACCAAAAGCAATGGCAACAAAAGCCAAAATAGACAAATGGGACCTAATTAAACTCCAGAGCTTCTGTACAGCAAAGGAAACAATCATTAGAGTGAACCAGCAACCAATAGAATGGGAAAAAATTTTTGCAATCTACCCATCTGTCCAAGGGCTAGTATCCAGAGTCTACAAAGAACTAAAACAGATTTACAAGAAACAAACAAACAAACCCATTCAAAAGTGGGCAAAGGATATGAACAAACACTTTTTAAAAGAAGACATATATGAGGCCAACAAACATATGAAAAAATGCTCATCATCACTGGTCATCAGAGAAATGCAAATCAAAACCATATTGAGATACCATCTCACACCAGTTAGAATGGCGATCATTATAAAATCTGGAGACAACAAAGGCTGGAGAGGATATGGAGAAATAGGAACACTTTTACACTGTCAGTGGGAGTGCAAATTAATTCAACCATTGTGGAAGACAATGTGGTGATTCCTCAAGGACTCAGAAATAGGAATACTATTTGACCCAGCAATCCCATTATTGGGTATATACCCAAAGAATTATAAATCGTTCTATTATAAAGACACGTGCATACGTATGTTCATTGCAGCACTATTTACAATAGCAAAGACCTGGAACCAACCCAAATGTCCATCAACGATAGGCTGGGTAAAGAAAATGTGGCACATATATGCCATGGAATACTATACAGCCATAAAAAATAGTTTGTGTCCTTCACAGGGACATAGACAAATCTGGAAACCATAATTCTCAGCAAACTGACACAGGAACAGAAAACCAAACACCACATGTTCTGACTCACAGGCGGGTGTTGAGCAATTAAAACACATGGACACAGGGAGGGAAGCATCACACACTGTGGTCAGTTGGGGCGGCTAGGGGAGAGACCGAGTGGGGTGGGGACGGTGGGAGGGATAATGAGGGGAGAAATACCAGATATAGGTGATATAACGAGGGGGGTGAAGGCAGCAAACCACCTTGCCATGTGTGTACCTATGCAAAAATCCTGCATGATCTACACATGTACCCCAGAACCTAAAGTACAATTAAAAACAAACAAAAAAAAAATACAAAAATTAGCCGTGCATGGTGGCAGGTGCCTGTAATCCCAGTTACTTGTGGAGGTTGAGGCAAGAGAATCTCTTGAATCCGGGAGGCAGAGGTTGCAGTGAGCTAAGATCATGCCAACACATTCCAGCCTGGATGATAGCGCGAGACTCAGTCTCAAAATAAAGAAATAAATGTTCATACTGCTCAAAGCAATGAAATTATATTATAAAGCTATAATAATTAAAATAGAATGGTACTGGTATAAAATCAGACACTGAGACCAGTGGAAAAAAATAGAAAGCTCAGAAGTGAGTTCAAACATGCAATCAACTGATTTTCATAAAGGGCACCAAAAGACCACAAGTGGGGAAATGACAGTTTCAACAAATAGTGCTAGGAAAATTGGATTACCACTAGCAAAAAAAAATGAAGTTTAACCCTTATTGTACACCACACACAAAAACCAACTCAAAATGGATAAAACACCTAAACATAACATATGAAACTATAAAACTCCTAGAAGAAAACATGTGGGACAACCCCTTGACATTGAGCTTAGTAATAATTTTTTTGGAATTTATCACCAACAGTTTAGGCTACAAACACAAAAATAAATAAATGGCTACATTAAAAAAACTAAAAACCTCTGTACCACAAAGGAAGTAAACAAATGAAAAAGCAACCTACATATTGAAACAATTATTCACAAACCATATATTATATAAGGGGGTAAATACTCAATATGTATAAAGAACACAATAACAGAAAAACAAATAAATTGATTACAAAATGGGCGTAGGACCCAAATAGACATTTCTCCAAAGAAGACATAAAAATTGCAAAAAGGTTATGAATATTACTAATCATGACAGAACTGAAAAGAAAACCACTATGAGTTATGACCTCATACCATTCTGATGGCTATTATAAAAATGGTGAGAGATAACAAGTATTGACAGGCACGTGGCAAAAAGGGATCCTTTGTGCACTGTTAGTGGGAATGTAACAGTCATTATGGAAAAAATTATTGAAGTTACTGTCAGTTTATATTTTAATGATCTCTTTTCTGTTATAGTAACATTTCATCCAGTAAATTGACTTCCTCAATTTTTTATAATTTTTCATGAAAATGACTATCTTTTATATCCATAATACCATATTTCTCACTCTAACAGATATTTCAGTCAGAAAATAAACTTTATTATTAAGAACTTCAAATATCTGTGGTTTTAGTTTCATAGATCAAAATATATCCATTGAAGGATAAAAACTTTAGTGTATATGACTGCAGATTACAAATAAACATGTTCATTTACTTGTGTTTTGGCAACTAAAATGAGATGAAATAATTTTTGGACCAGATATTCCCCTATCATATTTTACTTATCTTAATTAATAAATAATGTGATTATGTATTATTTCCCTACTAAAATAGCAGCATAAAAACCTTTCTCACGATATTTTTTTGTGTTTCCTTGATATCTAGATATACAGATAGAATTGCTTTGAGGAAGGAAATGGCAATACAAGAATTACATAATAAAAATATAGTAAGGTTTATATGGTTATTTTTCATTGAAATATTTATGAAGTTTCTAATTTATTAGAAACTTTATGTAGTATGTGAAAATCAATGCAAATAGTAAACATTATTGAAAGATTTACCTATAATTCCGTAACCTCCTTAGTAGTTTTGGTTATCATCTGGTATGATGTAAATTTGGTAAATATACATCTTTCATTTTTATAATGCATTTTGTATCCCCAAATCTGCTCTTAATTATTCTCTGGTAGATTATTCATCCTGTGCTGTGCAACTGGCCTTAAATTCATTCTCTTACATGAGTTACATATATAGAAGAACAGAAATTTAGAAATTTTTATCTAATTTCAGAATGCAGTGGCAGTAAATAAAAGTTATACACATTTCCTACAGTTTCTTATACCTCTTTTGCCAGCTCGGCTAGAATATAAAGCAGGCCGAAAAACATGAAAAAATGAAATTGGCCCAGCCTCCCAGCCTACATCTTTCTCCAATGCTGGATACTTCCTGCCCTTGAACATTGGACTCCACATTCTTCAATTTGGGACTGGACTGGCTTTCCTTGCTTCTCAGTTTGCAGATGGCCTATTGTGGGACCTTGTAGTGATTTGAGTTAATACTTAATAAACTCCCCTTTTTTAGTTCTGTCCCTATTGGTTCTGTCACTCTGGAAAACCGTGACTAATACACATGTACAGAACTGGGCATAGGAAGATTTGGTGACTTATTTCCAAAATCACACAGCTAAAATATTTTTTGTGATTCTCAGGGAAATGCTTTTTTCACTGCATGTACCACATTAATCCCTCTCTCATCATTAAAATACCTGCAGCTACAGACATTCCAACAAAGAATGCTTAGATGTATATTCTATCTACAATTTTATTTTTGTTAATGTTGCATGATGTTCAGCATCATCTATGATATAATGTAGAAGACTGGCTGAAAGATAGTTATTTTTTATATATAACAAGAAATTGAATAAGTGCTGAGCATTATACCTTACATCGAACAACTTAAAGGATGTTTAAATAATGTAAAGGAAGTTTTTGGATGTTGAAACCCTTCATTGTATTAGCCCATAGTGTTATAAATGATAATAATAATAATTACAATACTAGATGAGAGTTTTAAAGATAGTAATTTACATATGTGCAGAGAGAAATTTAATATTTGACAATCTTATTCTCTTTTGGAAGGGTTTTATGTGTCTCTATCTCCTTCTTGTCTTCTGCTAGGTTTTGAGTTTTTTTGACCTTGCCCCTCTAGCTCTTTCAATTTTGATGGTACGGTGTCGATTTTAGATCTCTCCTTGCTTCTCATGTGGGCATTTATTGCTATATATTTTCCTGTAGACACTGCTTTAAATGTGTCCCAGAGATCTGGTATGTTGTATCTTCGTTCTCATTGGTTTCAAAGAACATCTTTATTTCTGCCTTCATTTCATTGTTTATACAGTCAACATTCAAGAGCCAGTTGTTCAGTTTCCATGAGGCTGTGCGGTTCTGAATTTCTCAATTCTGAGATCTAACTTGATTGCACTGTGGTCTGAGAGACTGTTTCTTATTATTTCCATTCTTTTGCATTTGCTGAGAAGTGATTTACTTCCAGTTATGCGGTCAGTTTCAGAGTAGATGTGATGTGGTGCTGAGAAGAATGTATATTCTGTGGATTTGGGGTGGAGAGCTCTGTGAATGTCTATTAGGATTGCTTGGTCTAGGTCTGAGTTCAAGTCCTGGATAGCCTTGTTAATTTTCTGTCTCGTTGATCTGTCAATATTGACAATGCAGTGTTACAGTCTCCGACTATTATTGTGTGGGAGTCTAAGTCTCTCTGTAAGTCTGAAGCCTTTGGTTTATACTAATTCATGTCTTAGTTTATCTGCTCAAATAAAATGATATCCATTTATCCTTTAAATGTCAAATATGCAATATATATTTTGTAATAAAAAGAGCCCATTAGGGTACAAGGTAATGAACTCCTTTTAATTGTATTTTATTATTATAACATTTGTTTCAACAATAATTTAATATTTTAAGCAAATCTGCAACTTTTTCATTTTGAAAAGATATGCTTTATTCTCTAATAGTACAATTTAAGAAAGTGATTTTTACAATAGAGTTTGTAATAGCTGGCTGTAAATTTTAGTAGCATTGCTCTATAACTTAAATATATATTGTTTATCTTAGAAATTTGGGCTATATAAAATATAAAACATAAAAATTATAAAATAATTTATCAGTTCACACATAATTGGCTAAAATTTAGGTGCCCTAAATGTTTATAGTGGTCCCACTTCATTCCACTCTAGCCTTCTCTTCATCATAAGAAGGAGAGTGGTACAGCACAATGAGATATGTTGAGAGATAGATAAAGAGGAAGGCCATATTCACATAATTTTTATTAGCATATATAGTTATAATGGTTATATTTTATTATTATATTCATTGATATCTTACTGTGCCTAATTTATAAATTAAACTTTATTATAGGCATAGAAAAAAATCATAGTATATATAGGATTTGGTAGTATCCATGATTTTAGGCATTCCCTAGGTGTCTTAGAACATATCCTCTATGGATAATGGAAGACTACTGTACTAAAATGCAAATGTCTTTTAACATCATAACACAAAGAAAGACATATAATAAAATTAATATTGCTATGGTAGTTGTGAGCATCTTAAAAACATGGCAAGTCTCAGAAACCCAACAAAGTCAGATAATGTTAGTGATGTACTGGACAATGCTTTGTTTCCAATGACAATAAAAAGTGATATCTTTGGCTAATTTTGAAGACTCTTACAATTTTCCCTCCATTGTATTTGATTTATTACTTCCTTTCACTTTAATATATCTTAGGTCAATAATAGATGAGACTTCTTTTTGTTGTTATAGCTTAGCTATTTGATATTGTTACATGGTGTCCTGTTTGGTAGTATGGAAGACCTACTCTTTTTTCAGATATTTGCTTGATCATAGTTTTTATTATTTCTTCATCTACATTTTCTAAATTCCTTCCATTTCATTATAACACAGCACAATCCCACATGTAAAGAGTTGACTTCAGTTAATCAAATTTTAAAAATCACCAAACTACTTTGTAAGGAAAAAAATTGAAACATGGTTTTCTTCACATCTTCCGAATGTTAAAACAAATCATGTTTTAACATAATTATTTAGAGACACACAAAAACATACACATAAACATAAATATATTGTACTGTGAATAATATGTTGCTTTTTTATACATAAAGATGCTATTGCCATGAATATTCTGTGGTGGGCAGACTTTAAGATGGTCTCCAATAATCACTGCCTCCCAGTACTCATGTCCTTGAGTAATGTCCTACCCTGAAGGTGGGCTGTCTTTGTGACTTGCTTTTAAACTATAGATTATGGCAAAACTGCCACTTCTGTGATTAGGTTTCAAGAAATTTATAAATTTCTTCTAGTAGATTATCTTGGTTTACTCTTTCCCTTCTTGGCTTTGATGAAGCAAATTGCTACATCTGTGATGCCTATGTGACAAGGAACTGAGGTTGACCTTTGGCCAATAACCAACTGGAAATGCGATTCTCATCATCAACATCACCTGAGGAACTGAAAAAACAAACAAAAGATGGGCAATGAGACACTCAGTCCAACAGTCCAAAAGTAAGTGAATCCTGGCAACAACTGCGTTAAGTGAGTTTAGAATTGAATCTTTCCTTTACTGGGCCTTCAAATGAGAGCCAATGCCTAGTTGGTATCTTGATTATAGCCTCATGAGAGACTCTGAAGTCAAAGATCAAGCTAAGCTGTGCCCAGATACTTGATCCAAAGTAACTATGAGATGACAAATGGCTGTCATGTCATTTCCCTAAACTTTTCACAATTTGCCATACAATATAGATAAATACATATTCTTATTTGTTTTTCTATTTTTGAAAAGAAATATAATAGTTTAATTTTATTGTTTCTCATTTACACTTCAACTTTTTCTAAAAATAAATTTATATGGTATATATTTAAGGAACACAATGTTGTAATGAAATTCATATATATAGTAAAATGGTTACTATATTGAAACAAATGAACATATCCATCATTTCACATAGTTACCCATTCCTCCCCTGCCTCCACCTGACAGGAGTAGCTATAATCTCCTTGAGCAAAAATTCTGAGTACAATACAGGATTATTAACTATAGACCTCATGTTGTTCCTTAAATCTTTACACTTGTTTATCCTGCATATCCGCAACTTTGTATCCTTTGACCTAGACCTTTCCATCCCCCTATAACCGCTTTTTTATTCAGTGTCTCTGTATATCTGACCTATTTATTTTTAGAGTCCATGTATGGGTGAGATCACACAATAGTTTTCATTCTATATCTGGCTTATTTCATTTAGCATAATATGAAATGCTGTCATCCATATTGTGGTAAATGGCAGAATTTCCTTATTTTTTAAATACTGAATGATATTCTATTGTTGTGTTCCACATTCATTAACCATGCATCCATTAATGGGCATTCAAGATGTTTCCATATCTTGGCTATTGTGAATAATGCTGCAAAGAACATGAAAGTGCAGACATTTTTATGAGATCGTGATTTGATCTTCTTTAAGTATATTTCCAGGAAAAGAATCCTTGGGTCATTGATAATCCTATTACTTGTTTTTAGGAATTTCCATACTAGTTTCCATAATGGCTGCACCAATCTACATTCCTACGAACATACACTAGCTTTTTGGCAGTCGATTTTATTTTTTAATATAATTTTATTTTATTTAGTTTTTTGTTTGTTTGTTTGTTTTGCCCAACTCTGGCTCTGTTCCCTGGCTGGAACCCAGTAACATAATCATTGCGCACTGCAGGCTGAACTTACTGGGCTCAAGCAATCTTCCACTTCAGCCTCCTAGGTAGCTGGGTCTATGGGTATGTACCACCACACCAAGCTAATATTTTTATTTTTTGTAGAGACGGGAGTCTCCCCATGTCGCCCAACCCGTTCCTGAACTCTTCACTTAAATGATCCTCCTGCCTCTGTCTACCAAAGTGCTGGGATTACAGGGATGAGACAACGTGCCTGACCTGTCATTTTAAAATGGTTCCTATCTGTTTTAAATCAGTAAAATAGGGAAATATGCACTACTATTATATTGTAGTCATGAAGAAACCATCTGTACAATTTTCCATTCATTAATGTGATCACGTCATTATTAAAGAAAGATAAATTTGATAAACAGATTTCATTTCAAAATTTTAAAATTTTTATAAATCTGACTAATAGTGGAATGCAATGTATAGGTATTAAAGAAAAGAAAAAAAAATTTACTTATATCTATGCAGTCCTATACTTATCAATGTATAATAGAGAAGAAAAAATGAAGTAACAGTTTTACTTCTTCAGCCTATCTTAGCACTTATGTAGTTGTTGAATACCTTTAAAGATGTCAAATCTTGCTAGGAACATCAGTTTCCCTGTGGAGAGCCTAATTACCTCAGTAATATTAAGAAACATTGATGCTCTTATCAAAGCCTAGCAGTTCTGCAGAAATTGAATACACTATTGATTGAAAATGCTGAATCACTGATTTATTTCACATTTTTGCTAATACAGTATATTCAGCCATGGCTCCTCTATCTTAATATAGTCTGCATATGATAAATTTTATACTCCGTTTAAAAATATTTGAAGTTTCAATAGATAACATTCCACAATTGGTTGATTCATTAAATGGTTTAAAAATGCAGGTATGCCAGAACACTAGTACCAAACAATATGTGAAAATTCTCAGCTTTTAGTAATGAGAAAATTTCTTTTAAGACAGGAAAATCTGGCTCAGGAAAAAGAAAATAAGTTTCATTTTATAAAAAGTGTTTACATTTTATAATGAAAACAATTCTCTAGAAGAAGAAAAAAATACATTAGTTGTAAAAATGTACATGCCTATTACAAAGTGTCTCAATGGTAATTGACAAGGAAAATTGCTGGCAGTCAGCTGAATGACTCTTAACAGTATTAAATCAAATGAGGTATAAACAGGTCAAGGGATTTGCACGTGTTATTTAATGTCAAGTAGGGAACAATGTAGTCACAATATCTGGTAGTTATTCATTAATATCTATTCACAGAGCACTTACACTATCCCAGTTATTAAATGTTCATTTTATCAAATAGCTCTCTTCAAAAATGAAAGAAAAAATAAAATATTTTTCAGATAATTGATTTACATAATTTACATGCTATTTTTTAAACTTACATTTTTTACAATTTAATAAAAGTGAGGTCAGGCCAATGTTTGTTTATTATGTATTTCCAGCGTATTTATGCCATAATTAGATACAGGGCATAAAAGTTTACATGAGATGAATTTAAAGCCTTTTATAATCCTTAATGTCTATTATTGCAAACTTTCTTAAATATAAAATACATAGCAGAAAGAAGCATTTTGTGAACCTAAGTACAAATACCAAATATTAAGTTAAATTTTATTTCAGATGCTGGATGCCAATTAACTAATTTAACCTCATTTTCCACTTAATTCACTTGTTATTTTGACATTCTACTAAAGATTTTATTTTAATTTATTATCCTGAAAAGAAAAATAGAGAATGAAAATACCAAAAGAAATGATTCATACCCATTACACTTTCAAAATACATATTTTTATTGTTGATATTCAATAAAACAAAATATATTTTAAGTAGAAATAGTCCGTATATTTTCAGAGGCCATCTTGACTTTAAATGACATATTTTGCCTTAATCATTTATGGTATTTTTATTCATTTTTTCTTGGCCCTTTGTCTTACAACATCTCTGCTGAGAAATGAAAATGTTTGCTGGAAAAAAAAGAGACTTTTCAGAACGGGTTGATGGGTGATTTTTTTTAAAGGCTTCCTCAAGTGTGCTCCGCAAATTAGTGAAAATCAATATTCTCTCATAAGAGACCACAAGCTTTCGGATCATTAGGAATAGTTCAATTTCTAACAAAATTGTAATTTTTTTCAGACTCATAATAGCTTTCACAATAGTATTTTTTTTATTTCTATTACTCATTTACTCCCTGTGGATGTAGCTGAGAGTGTTGCCCCTGGATGCAACATCCTGTATTTTTTGCAGAAAAATATCCCTGACAACTTAGCAACTCTCTAGAGTTTTTGTAGAATTAAAATAAAATAAAATAACTTCCTTTTCCATACCAGTTGATGCAAGGAAGAATAGCCAAAACTGTTTAGGAAAAGCACCTCTGTTTTGTTTCTGAGAAATGGAACACCATTTTCTATCAGAAGTAAAGAAAGACAAAATAAGTCCTTAAAAAATTGTACCCTCAAAATTACATTTTTGATTGGTTTCCTACTTCTTAGACCTTCCTGGAATTCATATATAGGAATGAGATTATTGTTCATTTTATAATTACTTAATTTTTATAATTACTTAATTACAAGTGTGGTAGCCCTATGACCCTGAACCTAAGGAATGATGCTTGTATTTTAATTAGCCCATCTGGTATATAGACAAACTAGTTCATCTTCACATTATAAATGACATTGCAGGCACGTGCACTCATACACACACACACACACACACACACACACAATTGATAAATCTCATAAAATTAACCATGTCTTATTCAATTTTTTGTAGTGCATTTAATCATAACATAGCAGCCTCTCAATAAATAATTATTTAAAGCATATTAAGTATGAAAGTGCCTCATAGCAGACTCCAATATAAAATTTATTTTAGATATTATATCTAAGGCCTAGCCATTCCTGGATCAGATTGAATAAGACTCTTATTCTTAAAATTGTTGATAAATACATCTAATACCATTTTGTCTTTGTTCTTCAGAGACTATTAGAGACCTTGCAAATGATAGGTAGGCAGGCAGTCAGGCAGATAGACAGACAGACAGACAAGCAGAAAGATAAATAGCTGGATTTGAGAGACGGACCACAAAAATGAAAAAAAAAAAAAACAAAAACAAAACTTGAAAATCTAAAGTAGCTGGGCATGGTGGCGCGTGCCTGTAATCCCAGCTACTCAGGAGGCTGAGGCAGGAGAATTGCCTGAACCCAGGAGGCGGAGGTTGCGGTGAGCTGAGATTGCTCCATTGCACTCCAGCCTAGGTAACAAGAGCGAAACTCCATCCCAAAA
>NW_022436967.1:21211342-21264264 GCF_009761245.1 Sapajus apella | reverse complement strand
AAAAAAAAAAAAAAAAAAAAAAAAAAAAAAAAAAAAAAACTTGAAAATCTTTCCTCCATATTTTTCTTCAGATATTTATGACTTTTAGTTCTCAGTAGATGCCATAGTAGATGCCTAGCCATTGGTGCTTAATATATCCTTGATAAATAAAATGATTGTTTACAGTTGGAGCAATAATGCAGTTTTTCCATGGTAGGGTGTTCATAATTTTTTTTGCCACTTCAAATTTTAATCAGCAATGATACATTCAGAAATAACTAAGTTTGGCTGGTAAAACCAGTATTTACTAATTATTTTATGCTATATAAATTTTTTAAGCACCACCTAAATGCCAGGCTGGTTATTAAAGGAAAAAAAAAAAACATTGAAATTAACATATAAGAGGTAGAAATAAAGTATTTTTAGATTTCTTTTTAAATCTAAAAATTTTTATATTATTTTTTAATATTCATTTTTATGAAGTATTTGTTTCAGCTACACTTACAAGATTAAGACTCAGAGAACAATATGAGCAACAAGATGATTTACAACATCTTTGGCAATATGACAATACTTTAATACACTTAAGTTCTGATATTTTTCAGTTTTGATCTTAACCACCCAACAGATAATAAGTTTTCTAAAACTTAGAAAATGAATATTTAAATTTTTTATAAAGTAATATTTAATAGTTTAACTTATTTTGGGACATTTATCTTTTTGAATTTATTTAATACTAATTTGGAATATTCTAAGGAAAAGACAATATGATAGACACTAAATTAGCTGCTCACTGATGTTGATTTTAATAATCTTCTTTATTCCAGAGTTCTACAAATGCAGCCGAACTCACCTCCAGTTTTTAGAAGTGAAGATTTTAGGAGCATATTCATGCACACTTATTTAAATATTGTGTATGACCAAATTTCTGCAATAATATCAGAGTGAAATGTTGCAACAGAGACTATATGGCCTGCAAATCTGAAAATATTTATTACTTGGCCCTGTTAACAATTTAACTTCCATTAAAGAGTTAGGAGGATGGTGTCATACAGGATAACTTCCAGGACACAGGTAAGCAGAAAAGAAAAAAAGAATTAGAGAAAAATACAACACTGAATTAGGAGAACACATCAAATAGTGAATGGCAATGTAAGTATGTTTACTTATAGGCTTAATGGCAGAAAGTTGCCTACTTTATTCTCTGTGAAGATATGAGTGTTTCCTCTGCTAGATGCCAATTTGTAGAGTTAGATATTTAACGAAATTGGAAAACAATTAAAATAGCTATTTTGAAGAGTGCAATCGAAACAGATAATTGTCCTATCAGATTGAGAACAAAGCTGAAGTTTGGTCCCCTAAATTTAAACTGGCAAAAATCTTTAAAGTTACATGATTTACTGACAGAGTAATCAGTAACCTCAGAATAGGTTTACAAAATGTAGAATAACATACCTTATGATTTACTCAGCCCCGGAGTTTGCCCAGTAAATTCAAACTAAAGAGCAAATAGGCAAGAAAAAGAAATAAAGGGTATTCAATCAGGAAAAGACAGAGTCAAATTTTCTCTATTTGCAGACATGATTGTACATTTAGAAGACTCCATCATCTCAGACCAAAATCTCCTTAAGATCATAAGCAATTTCAGCAAAGTCTCAAGATACAAAATTAATGTGCAAAAATGGCAAGCATTCCTATACACCAATAACAGGCAAACAGAAAGCCAAATCATGAGCAAACTCCCATTCACAACTGCTAGAAAAAGAATAAAATACCTAGGAAAACAGCTAATAAGGAATGTGAAGAACCTCTTCAAGGAGAACTACAAACCACTGCTAGAGGAAATAAGAGAGGACACAAACAGATGAAAATATATTCCATCCTCATGGTTAGGAAGAGTCAGTATCATGAAAATGGCCATAAGGCCCAAAGTAATTTATAGATTCAATGCTAGCCTCATAAAGCAACCATTGACCTTCTTCACAGAACTGGAAAAAACCACCTTAAACTTCATATGGAACCAAAAATAGCTCACATAGCCAAGACAATCCTAAGCAAAAAGAACAAAGCTGGAGGCATCATGCTAACTGACTTCAAACTATACTACAAAGCTACAGTAATCAAAACAGCATAGTACTGGTACCAAAATATAGATATAGACCAATGGAACAGAACAGAGGCCTCGGAGGAAACACCACACATCTACAACCATCTGATCTTTGACAAACCTGAGAAAAACAAGCAACAGGGAAAGGATTCCCTATTTAATAAATGGTGTTGGGAAAACTGGCTAGCCATATGCAGAAAGCTGAAATTGAATCCCTGCCTTACACCTTATACAAAAATTAAACCCAGATGGATTAAAGATGTAAACATAAGATCTAACACCATAAAAACCGTAGAAGAAAACATAGCCATACCATTCAGGACATAGGCAAGGACTTCATGACTAAAACGCCAAAAGCAATGGCAACAAAAGCCAAAATAGGCAAGTGGGATCTAATTAAACTTAAGAGCTTCTGCACAGCAAAAGAAACTATCATTAGAGCAAACCAGCAACCAACAGAATGGGAAAAAAAAATTTGCAAACTACCCATCTGACAAAGGGATAATATCCAGAATCTACAAAAAACTAAAATAAATTTGCATGAAAAAACAATCCCATCAAAAAAGGGGCAAAGGATATGAGCAGACACTTTTCAAAAGAAGGCGTTTATGCAGCCCACAAACATATGCAAAAAAGCTCATCATCACTGGTTATTAGAGAAATGCAAATCAAAACCACATTGAGATACCATCTCATGCCAGCTGGAATGGTGATCATTAAAATATCAGGAGACAACAAATACTGAAGAGGATGTGGAGAAATAGAAACACTTTTACACTGTTGGTGAGCATATAAATTAATTCAACCATTGTGGAGGACAGTGCGGCGATTCCTCCAGGATCCAGAAATAGAAATACCATTTCACCCAGCAATCCCATTACCGATATATGCCCAAAGGATTATAAATAGTTCTGTTATAAAGACACGTGCACACATATGTTTATTGTGGCATTGTTTACAATAGCAAAGACTTGGAACCAACCCAAATGCCAATCAGTGATAGGCTGGATATAGAAAATGTGGCACATATCCACCAATGGAATACCAAGCAACCATAAAAAAATCCTTTGCAGGGACAAGGATGAAGCTGGAAACCATCATTCTCAGTAAACTGATACAACAACAGAAAACCAAACACAATTTCTAACTCATAGGTGGGTGTTGAACAATGAGAACACGTGGACACAGGAAGCAGGACATCACACATTTGGACCTGTTGTGGGGTGGGGCAGGACTAGGGAGGGGTAGCTGGGGGTGGGGGGACTGGGGAAAGATAACATTAGGGGAGATACCTAATGTAAATGACAGGAGTATGGATGCAGTAAACACCATGGCATGTGTATATCTATGTAACAATCCTGCATGATCTATACATGTACCCCAGAATTCAAATCATAATAAAAAAATAAAATTAAAAAATTAACAACAACAACAAAAAGACATTAGGGAATGAGGGATGACATCCTTAACACATAACAGTTCGTGAAGCGATATGACATTGTACCTAAGCTGGAATGCTGAGTTCATTCTAAACAGAAAGTTGATTAGAAACAATAACAAAACAAAAC
This sequence comes from Sapajus apella, assembly GCF_009761245.1. Classification (NCBI taxonomy): domain Eukaryota; kingdom Metazoa; phylum Chordata; class Mammalia; order Primates; family Cebidae; genus Sapajus; species Sapajus apella. Next base: position 21,260,610 of record NW_022436967.1, on the reverse strand, counting down.
AAAAAACAAAAAACAATGTAAAACATAGGGGATCACAGAATCAAATTTCTTTCTAAAGCGAAGACATAGGGATAACTGAATGAGAAAGAAAAATATGGGACGTTTATACTTGATATTTCAAAAACTTAGGGTCTCAATGTTTTTAAAAAATAACCAAATATATCATTGAGAATCAATATTCAGGGAGACTCAGCGAATATAAGTGTATGATGCAACTGATCATCTGGGAGCTGTTTGATATTCTAGATAAATATGAAGTCAGCAAGCCTGATTTGAAGATGGCAAGTCTGATAAAAGAGAGACCTAGGTTAAGTCCCACAGTCAAGAAAAATAAACAAGTTTACTGGAAAGCAATGAGATGCAGCTGAGTAACATGGTTGGGAAGATTGCTCCCTCCAAATCTCATGTTGAAATGTAATTTTTCAATTTTGATGTTGAGTCCTAGAGGGAGGCATTGAAGCATGGGGGCTGGATGCCTCATGAATGGCTTAGTGTCATCCCCTGGGTGATGAGTAATTTCTCATCGCATGATCTGGTAGTTTAAAAGAGTGTGGCACCTCCCCCCTCTCTCTTTTGCTCCTGCTATTGCCATGTGATGCTTCTGCTTTACCTTCTGCCATGAATAAAAGCTCCCCAAGGCCTAGCCAGAGCTAAGCAGATACTAGCATACTTTATTTACAACTTGCACAACATTGAGCCTTTCAAACCTCTTTTTTTAATGAATTGCCAACCGTCAATTTTTTTTTTTTTTTTGATATAGCAAAGCAAAAACAGCCTCATACACTTAATACACTGAATGACTTTCCCTCCAATGGGACTTGGCTAATTTACAAAACAATGGAAGAAGAGAGATCTAGAAGCAGCACCATGTCAAGCAGGACTCAGTGCCTGCATTTGTGAGTGGACATCAGTGGAGGCAGCATAACTAGTCTCAGTTATAGCAGAGAGATAAGTTAGGAGTAGGAGTTTATTTTTTAAGAAACAAAAGTTCTAGAGCTTACAGTGGAATTATTTGGGTGTAGATAATAGAGTTTTTGGTTGACAGAAAAGGAATTATTGGCCCACGTGGAAATGCAAGTGTGGAACGGACTATGCAACCAGGGAGGACTCCATGATGGTTAATCAATACTGATACCAGAAATGTAAAGCCTGGTAGTATTAAGTGGCAAGAGCATTTTCTAGAGTATTAGTCTAAACAGAACCCAGGTGAATTAGAGCCTAACAGGATGGTTAGAAGACTCCCCATGAGTCCAACTGAATGGCTATACCTCTGGCAGTTATGCAGAGTCTAACGTGTACGGGAGAACAGTGTTTGAATTCATGGTGTGTTCTACGTGTACACTTGAGCCCTTCTTGCTGCTGTCTACATTCAGGCTTGCAGGGCTAGGATCCTCATGCTTTCATGTGATATTTCTGACTTTAGCTGCACATTTTTATTTCTTCTTTTTCCATGTGTTGATTAATTCCAGTGTGACAAAAAATATTTATTTAATCATAATTTTTATTTGTATGTAGAAGTGTGGTTTTGCCTCTTTTCATAAAGCTTTATCTATACACTTCAATTCTCACTGCAAATTAGCACACTTTCACCATATTTCATTGTTTGGATGCCTAAGAAAAAATGATAGGCCTGGTAACTTCTTGCCTCCCTAGCTAAGCCAGAAAAGTAACTGGCAGTCCATGACAACCCTTAGAAAAAAAATCATTCTGGTGCATTGTATACAAAGCATCACTTCATATTACAACAAAGCCTGTAAGCATGGCCCATTTTATGATAGAACTATTCAGATCAAATAAAAAAAAAGGCATAATATTTTGAAATGTATTCATCTTTTGCTTCAATCTCAATAAAAATTGAGAATCCATTTTTTTAATTGAGGAAATATAAAAATAGGCCTAAGCCAAGGAATGCATAAAGAGTTGCAAAATATTTAATTATACAGCCACTATATGATACTTTATCTAAGAAAAATGTAATAAATTAAGAAGATAGTAATACTTATTATCAGTCTCCATATAGAGATGGAAAAGGTAATTTTTTCCTGAAAGTTATTAAGTTATTGCCCACATCCCCATTCTGTTAGAAAGTCAACCCTAACCTAAACATAACTAATTTTTTTTTTTTTTTTTTTTTTTTTTTTTTGCTGTAAAGTGATTTATTAGAGAGAGAGAGAGAGAGAAGACAGCTCCCATGCAATTGTGGGAGGGGAACCCATAGAGAAAAATCTGTTCAGGTAGAAGCCTCTGAGGTTTTAACCCTTGAGTTATTCCCTCCCCATTCATGTTCTTGTCCAATGAGAGGAATTCTTTCAGAGTTCCTCTTGAGTGATAGATCTTTGATTCTGATACCGAATTGGCTACTTGTTCTACAACCCTGAGTTACAGAGCCCCCTCCTCCCAGACCTTTCCACGCAGGAATTTGGGACAAAAGAGCCACACTTGGCCTCCCCAAAATCAAACAAAGAATTTTACGTGGCTCACTGTGGAGGAGGTGCTCAAAGAGCTGGAGTCTCTGAGGCTGAGATGGGAGCCAAGAAATTCCTGCATTTGAAACCCCTCTGGTCTCCGGATAGAGGCCTGGAGGAGATACTCAAAGATCCCCAGCCACGTGAGGTGGGGAGCCAGGAAATTCCTGCATTTGAGAGAAGGTTTTTTAACACAGTCCCTCAGTACCCCCGCTGAACAGGAAAGTCCAACTGCTGTGGGGACAGGGGCGTTGATCTCTCTTTAACTACTTCCTGCTGAACTGGGGCATAGAATGGGCCCTGTCGTTGAGGTTTCCTCCAGAGGGGAGTCTTCCAGGGATGCAAGTTGATCCAGAGGTCCACGATAGAACTCATGAACCAAGGACATCCAGTGTTCCATTTGCAGGACCATTTGTAGCCTCGTGGCCACAGTTCTAGAACAAATGAATTTGACAAGAAGGTTAAAGATGAGAGGCCCAAAGGCCAGCAATAATAGAATGGTTATAAATGGGCCTAGAAGAGGGTAGAGCCAGGACAGCCAGTTGTTAAACAAGCTCCTCGGTCCTGTTTCTTGAAGGTCTTTAGTCCTACGTTCGATTCAGTTCCTGAGTTCTTTAACTTTGTTTAAGACAACACCTGATTTGTTTACAAAGTAGCAGCATTCTTCTCCTAAAAAGAGACAGGTTGCTCCTCTCTCTGCTGTCAGCAGATCCAGGGCCCTTCTATTTTGAAGAGCCACGGCAGCTAAAGAGTTAAGCTCTTCTGTAGGGTTATGAGAGAATCAGCAGCCATGACTAATATTTTAACCTCTTCTATTCCTGGCAACGTAAGCCATATCCTAGATCTTTTTGAGAACACACATTCTTAAAATCCCCTCTATCCAGCACACACCAGAAACTTGCTAATTTTTGAGAATTCGTACCTGAAAACTTTGCCACATATTTATTTTTCTATGTATTCTACCTCTTAGTTTAAGGAATATCATCAGAGAACTCTATATCTGAATGGAATCTTGCTGTCTCCATGCAAATACACTTACTAAAATGCACCTTAATTATTATGTCAGAAACTTCCTATAATTTTCATAGAGTTCTGTAAGAAAATTCTCTGTGATTACAGAAAACTATTTCCATTACAAGGCTGTTAGTGAAAAAAAATATTACGTTTATTGCCCAGATTTCAACTGATAAGAATAAAAGGCAAAATTTTTACCATGACATTTAAAAATTTTCATGTACGCTAAAAATCATGTAACAGATGTTGCAGAAGGTAAAGCTACACACGCAGAATTTAAAAACAAGTTTTTTGGTAAGTAAGAACTAAATACAAAAAAAGTTAAAAAGTGAGGATATACTAACCCAAAGGAGTAAATCTTCAACTTCCTGACTACCAAATACAGTCCATTTTACTTGGATTCACTATAGGAACTTTCTGTGATAGACTTTCCTCACTACCACCAAGAACCTCTTCCTGAGCACAGAGCTACACTGCTTTTCCTGGCCTCCGTTTTTGTCTGTTATGTCTAGATTTCTTCTAAGAGATATTTGTGAAAGGGATGTGTAGTTCTTTAGGTCAAGGTTTCTAGGAAGCAAACATTTTTCTCACAGGCTGTTTTTTTTAGGCCTTGTGGCATGGTCAAAAAGTAGACCTTAAGGGATGGCAGAACTATAAATAAGAAGGATTGACTGGGTGCAGTGGCTCACACCTGTAATCCCAGCACTTTGGGAGGCCAAGGCTGGCAGACCACTTGAGACCAGGAGTTCGAAACCAGCCTGGCAAACATAGTGAAACCCTGTCTCTACTTAAAAAACAAACAAACAAACAAAAAAACAAAACAAACAAACAAAAAAAACCCAGCCAGATGTGGTGGCATGTGCCTTTAGTCCCAGGTACTAGAGAGGCTGAGGAAGGGGAATTGCTTGAACTCTGGAGGTGAAGGTTGCAGTGAGCCGAGATCATGACACTGCACTCCAGCCTGGGCGACAGAGTGGAAAAAAAAAAAAAAGAAGAAGAAGGATCTTTAGTCTTTAAATCATCCATCCAGTTTGTCTTACTATTAACATATGAACCTTGGGAATGAAAAATTAACTATATAGTATAATAAGAGCAAGATATACATTAAAGGTATTATGCATGTTATGTGAATGCAAGATATGATTTTATATTCATGTGGCCTGAAATTTTTGGATGACCTTTTTTATCGTAACTAATACATTATAAAGTTTATTTTTTGATCCATAGGGAAATGAGAGCTTGTGATGCTATGGGAACAGGGAAAGGAGACCTTATGACGAGTAGGTCTATTTTGTATAAGGCACGATTCTTCCTTCACTGGCCCAATTTCTGGTCATGGGTTCACTAGAAAAGCCTTAACACAGATAGCAGGCAGGCAGAAAGTCTTCTTTTTCTTGAAGAAAAAGTCTTTCTTTTTCAATGAAAAAATGATTTTCATTGCTTTGAGTAAGCAAGATTTTTTTTAAAAAATTTTTTTTATTTATAGAGACAGGGTCTTGATATGTTGCCAGGCTGGAGTGCAGTGGCTATTCACAGGCTCAATCCCACTACTGATCAGCATGGGAGTTTTGACCTGCTCCATTTCTGACCTGGGCCGGTTCACCCCTCCTTAGACAACCTGGTGGTCCCCCACTGCCGGGAGGTCACCATATTGATGCCGAACTTAGTGCAGACACCCGATTGGCATAGCGCACTACAGCCCAGAATTCCTGGACTCAGGCGATCCTCCAGCCTTAGCCTCCCAAGTAGCTGGGACCACAGGCATGCGCCACCATGCCCAGCCCAAGCTTTTAATGTTAGCTGCAGATGAAACTACTGTTATGTTTTTTTCTCAAATAATAATTATAACCGAATTAAAAGGCCAGAGTTACATATATCAATGAAAGCTTTGTTTTATGTTACCTGTTGGGTCATTTTATTTTCTTTTGTTCCACAAATGGCACACATTTGACCATGTTTTTCTATTAGCTGCCTGTATACAAAAAGATTAGAAATAAATCATTTAGATTCTTTTTGTAATTGCAACACTCCACAACTCTCCTTCTAAATAATGAAAACATAGTAGGACAGAGGGTTTTGTAGAAATATTGAAAACCATGCATCTAAATCCAGCAGGGCGCGATGTCCTTCCACTTTGAACAGGGTGACACTGGATGGCTGAGTTGAGTTCAATAAACCATATAAAAATATCAAGAGAGAAGTCCTGAGGAAATAAAGAGAATAAATATAATCCAAAGAATGAATGAAATCTGAGAGAAAATGAGATTATGACAAAGGCAATTGATAGATAACTCAAAATTCATCCTACAGACCTTTTCCAGTAAATGCCAGAAATTATAACATTGACTGATAAGGAAAGGCAAGCAATCCTGACGGAGCACAGTGCTTGTTCTTGAAGTAAACTGCATTTAAATAGGCACAAGAATACACAATATGTGGTAATCACTTACTTTCAGTTTTTATAATCAACTTAGAGAACAATCATGGAATATTTTTAAATAGTTAGAACTTTGAAAAAATAAAATTATAACTACAACTGTGAGAGTCTGACAACTCAAAGGCAATGAGGAGAAAGGGTGGGCGCACTACAAAATGAGAGCAGCACAGCCTGTGGTATGTGTAAAAAGCAGGACTTCAATCACGCTGTTTGAGGATGTCCTGAGAACCTGGAAGGAAACCAAAAGTGTTAATATAAGTATCTGAATTGAAGAGGATGCTAAAGATAGGTTGAGAGTAGAGTAAAATTTAGTAAAATCTTTATCCAGCACATGGAAGAAAGCCAAAGACATATATATGCACACATACACACACTTGTGTGGGTCCTTCAAAGCCTTTTGTTATAAATTAAGAAGTAACTATTATAGAACTAAGAAGTGAACAAAAGTGCTCTGAGTAGGCCAGTGCATGGTGAGTGAACATTCACAGGCATCTTGATTTTCACTGTTACTCTACTATAATTTTTTCTTCTTAAATTATGGGAGTGCATTCATTTTATCATTCTTATTGGGAAAAGATTGAAAAGAAAGTTACATGGATTTACATTTTCTTGTTTAATATAAGGAAGATCTTCGAGAGATAGTCAATGAGGCCAAGGATGTTTATAGTATATACTTAACCCTCCAACATTTCTCATTTGCATCAGAGAAATCCACCCCTGTTCATCAAGAGCAACTTTAGCCTACAGTTGGCTATAGATAATGAACAACTATAATTTTAGCATATATAGGTAGATAATGTTTTGTATATGTAAAATGAGACCAATTTTTTTTGAGAACTTACCAATTATAACCAACAAACTTGAAATATACAGTTACATATATATATATATATATGTAATATTCATGTATATTATATATATGTATATATAATATACATGAATGATCTCTTTTAGTTAAACTCACCAAAATGCATATTCCAAACAAAATGTATGAGCAGAGTAGCTTAATTCTGTTTCTTTTTTCTTTCTTATTCCTAATAGACCTAATAGACCTCTTTCTATTTCTGAGACATATATCCCCAAAAAAGCAAAATTTGCTAAATTAATCTGAGCAAAAGGAAATCAATAATTTCAGAGTAGTTGAGGGAAAAATGTGGAATTAATAAAGATAACTAAGACAATATAAGTATAGAATACATAGGCCATCTAAAGAATGAAGAGGTCTCCCAGAGGCTTTGTGTTTTCCAGCTATTAAATAGGTTTATATGTGCCATTGTTAACTAAACCAAGATCCTCAAGTTAAAGATACCATATTCTCATTATCACAATTAGTCATTGTTAGGCTCAAGGGAAAATTCTTTCTCTAACAACATTTATTTTAAAAACCACTCACATAATGCATATTTGATTCACTTGTTGGTTCATTAATTGAGGTGTAGTTTTTTTCTTTTTCCAAGGCTAGTATGTTGTGGAGTACATTAACAAGAGAGGATTGCTTACTCTTTCCAGCTTGCTTGAGTTGTACTACTGCTCTCTCTTCAGACAATTTAGTGATAACAAAAGCAGAGAATTGTTCAACCTAAATATTAGGGAGTGAGTCAATTAAAATGGATCTGTAATAGCTTAATAGATTGCAGCTATGGTGTATTGGTGAATTAATGATGTTTTCTTCAGTAGGGCACTAGAAAAACTCTTGCTCACATTTTTTCTCAACACTGTATTAAGATCATCTAGATTTTGCCTAATATCAGAGTGTTGTAGCTCAACAGACAAAAAGTAACTTTCTCTTACATTTGTAGGTGATTCTGTGGTTGAATTTGCTTTAAATTGGGCATGAAATAAATGTACACTGCAAAAGCAGGGAAACATTTTCTGTTACAAACTTGAACCTTTAAACAGCAAATTTTCCATGGTGTGGTATTTTCTCTGGTATTGTTTTGTTTTATTCATTAGTAAAACTTTGTTGAAAAACAATTGTGTGGTCCTTTCTTTCTTCTTTTATTAGTTATAACTTCAATATTAATACATTTGGTTTATTTTTAAAACACAGCAAGGATTTTGAGGATTTTAAAGCCTCTGTTGGTCTGGTGAGTGGTATATATTGTCTTTTTTACTATCTTTCCACACCTGTTTCTTCCATATCTCAAATATCCTTAATATCCTAAAATGCACAAACAATTTAAAATTAAAATTTTATTTCTTGATGATTCTAAGACGGTCAAGTATTAACAACAATGTTAAAAAATGCAAGGAATCAAATTTCCATTGCTTTCAACTATATATTTCTTAAATTCCCTTTTGTCTTAGTGCTGTGATTAACTTGCTAAAAAAAACTGAGGGTGGGTGCATTTAGTTGTCAATTAAGTAGTTTATATAAATTTAATATATTTCCATTTTTATTCCTTGTTGTTGATAAAATATCAGATTAGAGATCAGTCTGTTAAGGTATACACACACACAGACATGATATATAAGATGTATATTATTTATATAATTATATATTTTTATATATTACATAATATATTTATATATTATATGACATTTAATGTATATTTATTTATAATTTATGATATATAATACATTATACATTATTTGTAGATAGATAATGTGTTATGTTATTAACACATCTATCTATAAATAATATGTTATCTATAAATAACATGTTATCTATAAATAATAGTATATAACTAATATGACTATCCACTTGACAAATATGCCATTGACTTTAAAAATGCCTTAATTCGAGACTTCCGCCAAGATGACCAAATAGGAACAGCTCCAGAGCACAGTTCACAGTGAGAGTGACACAGAAGGTGAGTTATCTTTGCATTTCCAACCAAGGTACTAGGTTCATCCCAATGGAACTGGTTGGATAGTGAGTGTAGCCCAAGAAGGGTAAGCTGAAGCAGGGTGGGGCCCTGCATCACCCGGGAAGTGCAACAGGGCAGAGGGTCCCCCATCCTACCCAATGGAGGTCATTGGGGACTTTTCTGGCCACTCAGGCACTCCAGTTCAGATATACTGCTCTTCTCCCACAGTATTTACAGCCCATAGACCAGGAGATTCCCACTGGGCTGACAAGCACCCCAGGTTTCCAGCAATAATCTGGGCAGCCATTTTAGCTGGCATTTGGAATGCCTGTGAGACAGACTGCCCATTTCCCTGAAAAAAATGGGGCTGAAGGCAGGGGAACAAGTGATCGTCCTCGGTGGGTGCACCCCCACAAAGACCAGCAAACTGAAAGTCGCTGGCTTGAGATTTTTGCAGCCAGTACAGCAGTTTGAGCTCAACACAGGATGGTCGAGCTTGGTGGAAGAAGGACGTCTGCCATTACTGAGGCAGTGTACCATTACCAAGGCAACTTTAACCTTACCTGTGTAAACAAAATTGCAAGGAAGTTTATACAGCAGCTTGGCAGGGCCTGCAGCAGCTCAACAATGCCTCTGCAGGCAGACTGTTACTAGACTCCCTCCTTGCTGGGTAGAGCATCTCTGAAAAAAGGCAGCAGCCCATCAGGGACTTATAAATAAAGCCATGCCTTCATGGGACTGAGCACCTGGGAAAAGGGGCAGTTGTGAGTCCCACTGCAGCAGACATAAACACCTCTGCCCAGCAGCTCTGAAGGGAGAAACAGAGCTCCTAGGCACAACACTTGAGCTTTGATAAGGGGTAGACTGCCTCCTCAAGTGGCTCCCTGACCCCTGTATATCCTGAAAGGCACTTCATACAGGAGAGCTCTGGCTGTCATCTGGTGGGCACCCTTCTGGGAAGAAGTTACCAGAGGAAGGAACAGGCAGCAATCCTTGCTGTTCTGCAGCCCCTGTGGGTGATTCCCAGGCAAGCAGGATCTGGAGTCAACCTCCATCAGCCCTACAGCAGAGAGGCCTGTTAGAAGAAAAACTGAAAAACAGAATAGCTTCACCATCACCAGAAGGATGTTCACCCAGAGACCCCATCTGAAAGTCACCAACTTCATAGAATGAAGGTAGATAAATCCACAAAGATAGGAAGAAACCAGTGCAAAAAGGATGAAATCACCAAAATCTAGAATGCCTCTCCTCCTTCAAGGGATTACAACTCCTAACCAGCAAGGGAGCAAAATTAGATGGAGAATGAGTTTGACAAATTGACAGAAGCAGGCTTCAAAAGGTGGGTAATAAATAACAAACTTCTTTGAGCTAAAGGAACATGTTGTAACCCAATGCAAAGAAACTAAGAGCCTTGAAAAAATGTTAGACAAGATGCTAACTAGAATAATCAGTTTAGAGAAGAACATAAATGACTTGATGGAGCTGAAAAACATAGCATGAGAACTTCACAAAGCATACACAAGTTTCAATCGCTGAATTGACCAAGTAAAAAGAAAGAATATCAGAGATTGAAGATCAACTGAATAAAATAAAACAAGAAGGCAATATTAGAGAAAAAAGAGTGAAAAGAAATGAACAAAGCCTCCAAGAAATATGGGATTATGTGAAAAGACCTAATCTAAGTTTGATTGGTGTACCTGAATGTGATGAGGAGAATGAATTCAAGCTGGAAAACACTCTTCAGGATATTACCCAGAAGAACTTCCCCAACCTAGCAAGGCAGGCCAATATTCAAGTCCAGGAAATACGGAGTACACCACAAAGATATTCCTCAAGAATAGTAGCCCCAAGGCACATAATCATCAGATTCACCAGGGTTGAAATGAAGTGAAAAATGCTAAGAACAGCCAGAGAGGAAAGTCAGGTTACCCACAAAGGGAAGCCCATCAGACTCACAGTGGACCTTTCAGCAGAAATCCTATAAGCTACAAGAGAGTGGGGGCCAATATTTGGCATCCTTAAAGAACAGAACATTCAACCTGGAATTTCATATCCAGCCAAAATAAGCTTCATAAGTGAAGGAAAAATAAAATCCTTTATGAACAAGCAAGTACTCAGAGATTTCATCACCAACAGGCCTGCTTTACAAGAGCTCCTGAAAGAGGCACTAAACATAGGAAGGAACAACCAGTACCAGCCACTGCAAAAATGTACCAAATGGTAAAGACCATCAACACAATGAAGAAACTACGTCAACTAATGCCAAAACAACCAGACAGTAACAAAATGGCAGGATCAAATTCACACATAACAATATGAACTATAAATGTGAATGGGCTAAATGCCCCAATCAAAAGACATAGATTGGCAAATTGGATAAAAAGTCAAGAACCATTGGTGCACTGTATTCAGGAGATCCATCTCATGTGCAAAAACACACATAAACTCAAAATAAAGGGATGGAGGAAGATCTACCAAGCAAATGGAGAGCAAAAAAAAAGCAGGGATTGCAATACTAGTCTCTGATAAAACAGATTTTAAATCAACAAAGATTAAAAGAGACAAAGAAGAGCATAACAGAATGGTAAAGGGATCAATGAAACAAGAAGAGCTAACTGTCCTAAATATATATGCACCTAATACAGTAGCACTCAGATACATAAAGCAAGTTCTTAACAAGCTACAAAGAGACTTAGACTCCCACACAAATAATAATGGGAGACTTTAAAACTCCTCTGTCAATATTAGACATATCAACAAGACAGAAAATTAACAAGGATATCCAGGACTTGAACTCAGATCTGTACCAAGCAGACCTAATAGACATCTACAGAACCCTCCATCCCAAATCCACATTCTTCATCATCACATCACACTTAGTCTAAAATTGACAACATAATTGGAAGTAAATCATTCCATAGCAAATGCAAAAGAATGGAAATCCTTACAACTAGTCTCTCAGACCACAGTTCAATCAAATTAGAACCCATAATTAAGAAACTCACTCAAAATTGCACAACTACATGGAAACTGAACAACCTGTTCCTGAATGACTACAGGATAAATAATGAAATGAAGGGAGAAATAAAGATGATTTTCAAAACCAATGAGAATGAAGACACAATGTACCAGAATCTCTGGAACACATTTAAAGCAGTGTATAGAAGGAAATTTATAGCACTAAATGCCCACATGAGAAGTGAGGAAAGATCTAAAACTGACACCCTATGATCACAATTAAAATAACTAGAGGAGCAAGATAAAACATATTCAAAAGCTAGCAGAAGACAAGAAATAACTCAGATCAGAGAAGAACTGAAGGACATAGAGACACACACACACAAAAAAAAACCCTTCAAAAAATCAATAAATTCAAAAGCTGTTTTTTTGAAAAGATCAACGAAATATCCAGATTAATGAAAAAGAAAAGAGAAAAGAATTGAATAGATGCAATAAAAATGATAAAGGGGATATCAACACCAATTCCACAGAAATACAAACTACCATCAGAGATTACTACAAACAACTCTATGCATATAAACTGGTAAATCTAGAAGAAATGGATACATTCCTGGACAATTACACACTTCCAAGGCTAAACCAGGAAGAATTTGAATCCCTGAATAGCCCAATAACAAGATCTAAAGTTGAGGCAGCATTTATTAATAATAGCTGATTGACCAAAAAAAGTCCAGGTCCAGATTAATTCACAGCCAAATTCTATGAGATGTACAAAGAGGAGCTGATATCATTCCTTCTGAAACCTTTCCAGACAATACAAAAAGTGGGAATCCTCCCTAACTCATGTTATGAGATCAACATCATCCTGATACCAAAACCTGGCAGAGACACAACCAAAAAAGAAAATTTCAGGCCAGTATACATGATGAACATCGATGCAAAAATCTTCAATAAAATACTGGTAAACCAAATGCAATGGCACATCAAAAAACTTATCTATCACAATCAAGTAGCCTTCATCCAGGGGATGAAAGGCTGGTTCAACAAATCTGTAAACAGAATCCATCACATAAACAGAACCAAAACCAAAAACCACATGATTATCTCAATAGATGAAGAGAAGGCCTTCGACAAAATTCCACAGCCCTTTATGCTAAGAACTCTCAATGAACTAGTTATCAATGGAACATATCTCAAAATAATAAAAGATATCAACAACAAAAGTGCAGCCAATATGATACTGAATAGGCAAAAACTGGAAGCATTCCCTTTGAAAACTGGCACTAGACAAGGGTGCCCTCTCTCACCATTCCTATTCAACATAGTATTAGAAGTTCTAGCCAGAGCAATCAGGCAAGAAAAAGAAATAAAGGATATTCAATTAGGAAAGAAGGAAGTCAAATTGTTTCATTTGCAGATGACATGATTGTATATTTAGAAGACCCTATTGTCTCAGCCCAAAATCTCCTTAAACTGATAAGCAACTTCAGCAAAGTCTCACGATACAAAATCAATGTGCAAAAATCACAAGCATTCCTATACACCAATAACCGAAAAACAGAAAGCCAAATCATGAGTGAACTCCCATTCACAATTGCTACAAAGAGAATAAAATATCTAGGAATAGAAGTAACAAGGGGTGTGATGAACCTCTTCAATGAGAACTGCAAACCATTACTCAAGGAAACAAGAGAGGACACAAACAGATGGAAAAACATGACATACTCATGGTTCGGAAGAATCATTATTGTGAAAATGGCCATACTGCCCAATGTAACTTATAGATTCAATGCTATCCCCATCAAGCTACCATTGACCTTCTTCAAAGAACTGGAAAAAACCACTTTAAACTTCTTATGGAACTAAAAAATAGCCCACACAGCCAATACAATCCTAAGTAAAAGAACAAAGCTGGAGGCACCATGCTATTACACGCCTACAGTAATCAAAACAGCATGGTACTGGTACCAAAACACAGATATAGACCAATGGAACAGAACAGACGCCTCAAAAGTGACACCACATATCTACAATCCTCTGATCTTTAACAAATCTGACAAAAGCAATGAGGAAAGGATTCCCTGTTTAATCAATGGTGTCAGAAAAACTGGCTAGCTAGGAGCAGAAAGATGAAACTGGACCCCTTCCTTACACCTTATATAAAACTAAGTCCAGATGGATTAAAGATTTAAACATAATATCTAACACCATAAAAACCCTAGAAGAAAACATAGGCAATACCATTCAGGACATAGGCATAGACAAGGGCTTCATGACTAAAATACCAAAAGCAATGGCAACAAAAGCCAAGTAGGCAAATGAGATTTCATTAAACTTAAGAGCTTCTACACGGCAAAATAAACAATCATTAGAGTGAACTGGCAACCAACAGAATGGGAAAAAATTTTTGCAAACTACCCATCTGACATAGGGCTAATATTCAGAATCTACAAATAACTAAAACAAATTTACAAGAAAAAAATAGCCCCATCAAAAAGTGGGCACAGGATATGAACTTACACTCTTCTAAAGAAGACATTTATGCAGCTAACAAACTTATGAAAAGATGCTTATCATCACTGGTCATTAGAGAAATGCAAATCAAAACCACATTGAGATATCATCTCATGCCAGTTAGAATGGCAGTCATTAAACAATCTGAAGACACACGCACAGTTATGTTCATTGTGGCACTGATTACAATAGCAAAGACCCGGAACCAACCCAAATGCCCCTCAATAATAGATGGACTAAGAAAATGTGGCACATATACATCATGGAATACTACGCAGTCATAAAAAAAGATGAGTTGCTGTCCTATGTAGGGACATGGATGATTCTGGAAACCATCATTCTCAGCAAAGTGACACAAGATCAGAAAACCAAACAAGGCATGTTCTCACTCCTAGGCGGCTGTTGAACAATGAGAACAGATTTGCATAGGGAGGGGAACATCACACACTGGGGTAGGTTGGGGGATGCAGGGCTGAGGAGGGACAGTGGGGATTAGGGAGGCTAGGGAGGGAAAACACTGAGAAATGCTAGATGTAGGCAACGGGGTGGGGGAGAATGGAGACTGCAGAGCACCATGGCATGTGTGTGCCTATGCAACAACCCTGCGGGATGTGCACGTTTGCCCCAGAACTTAAAGTACAATTTAAAAAAAAAGAAAAGAAAAAAGTCTGGAGACAACAGATGCTGGAGAGGATGTGGAGAAATAAGAATGCTTTTACACTATTGATGGAAGTGTAAATTAGTTCAGCCATTGTGGAAGACAGTATGGGAATTCCTGAAGGATCTAGAAATAGAAGTACCTTTTGACTCAGGAATCCCACTACTGGGTATATATGCAAAGGATTATAAATAGTTATATTTTAAAAAACACATGCACACGTATGTTCACTGAGGCACTGTTTACAATAGCAAAGACTTGGAACCAATCCATATTCCCATCAGTGATAGACTGGATAAAGAAAATGTGGCACATATCCACCATGGAATACTATGCAGCCATAAAAAAGAATGAGTTCATGTCCTCTGCAGGGACATGTATGAAGCTGGAAACCATCATTCTTAGCAAACTGACACAAGAACATAAAACCAAACACGACAGGCTCTCACTCATAAGTGGTTGTTGAACAATGAGAAAACATGGACACAGGGAGGAGAACATCATACACCAGGGCCTACTGGGGGTTGGGGGGCTAGGGGAAGGATAGCAGGGGGTATGGGGATTGAGGAGGGATAACATTAGGAGAAATACGTAATGTAGGTGTCAGGGGGATGGAGGAAGCAAACCACCATGGCATGGGTATACCTGTGTAACAATACTGCAAGATCTTCATATGTACCCCAGAACTAAAAGTGTAATAAAAAAAAAACTTAACTCATTTTAGAGGCATATATATAATATATACAATACATATATTTGATATATATCTAAATATTTATATATGTAAATACTTTTATTGTATAAAATTTTTAATTATATAAATATATGATATAAATGTATAAAATATTTATATATTATATATTTTATAAAACATCAAAATGTATTTACAAAGAGATATATATATATATATCTTTAAAATGAGTTAAGGTTTTTTAAAAGTCAGTGCCATATTTGCCATTCTGTCAGAGAGTCAAATGTTCTGAATTTTTTAATCAGGCTCATTATAATCTTAGAGATAAAGGAGTTTCTGCTCTAACATGATATAAATATTTTTGGGAAAAGTCTTTCTGTAGAAGGCTAAGGGAGTCCTCAAATCTGTGAGTCCTAATCAGAACACTAATAAAATTGTAAACAATCAAAATAATAACTAACAATTATTAATTATAATAAGTAACAAAATTCCTACTAAATGAAAAATATGCCACTAAGTATGGAATTTACATTAAAACATGGAATGTGAAGATGGTTTAGACAGACTAGGATGTGGGGTAGAATTGGATTTGCTTAATTAGAAGGACAGAGAAATATCAGCTGAAAGGGTAGGTGAAAGGGCAGGTGAGTAGAAGGTTCAGGCTCCACACGAAATGCTGTGATGATAGAGATGAGAGGCTCTAAGTTATTCTCCTGTGGTTGCTTCTCTTGAACACAGTTATAAAATAAGCACTTCCAAATCTGAATAGAAAGTTAAAATGACCAAAGGAGATCTGTGGATATATGAATATGCCACAGAAGACCATTTTAACTGGGGTCACTTCTTTCATCTACGTGAAGGAAGGTTGCTTTTGGCTGCTGATTCTTAAAACCTGTAACTTTATCACATCTACAAAGCTCCTTTTGCCATATAAGGGGACATATTAACCGGGTCCAGACGGCAGAATGTTGATGTCTTGGGGGCCATTATGAAGTCTACTAGAGGATGGGCTTAAAATGAGTGATGTAAGGTTTTATCAGAAAAAAATAAATGAAAAAAAAAATAGAATAGCAAATTAAAACCAAAGAGAGTAGCATGAAGTCATAATGAATTTAAGATCAGATATGGATAAAATAAAAGCAGTGATACAAAAGAATATATTGAAGAAAAGAAAAGGATTATACGGTTGAAAACCTAAGAAAGATTAACAAAGAAGAGTTCAAAAGCTTTGTATGCGAACGATGAAAACAAGGGTAACAAAGTAGACCTTTTGAATACCTGAAAAATGTAGTAAGAGTATATGATAAACAGGCTTTAAAACAGTACATTTGATCATATCTTAACTGAAGAATTCAACACACTGTCTCTCTCTAAATAATTCTTAGAAGAACATTCTACCTGATTTCAAGACTTACTGTGCATATAGACTAACCAAGATTGTATGCTTTGGCAGAGAATAAATAGCTGGATTAATGGAGCAGAATAATAATATGAAAACAGACACAAACCCACATAAATATGACTGACTAATTTTTGACAACTTTACCAAGCAACTGTGGAAGAGAGTCTTTTCCAAATGCAATTGTTGAAAGACAGCCTTTTCAACAACAGTGGTTATACTTCCCCCACCCCCAAAATTATCTATCCCTTAGAGTATACAAAAATTAATTTAAAATGGATAATGGGCTTAAATATATGATGTAAAATTACAAAACTTTTAGGAAAAAAAAGAGGCTAAACTGTTGCAGGACTTAGGGCTAGAATTCCTAGACTTGAACACACAAAAATATCATGATCTATAAAACTAAAAATATAATAAGTTGGATTTTAACACAATCAACAATTTTTCCTCTGTAAAAAACTCTACAAAGGATAAATACACAAAATAGGGATGGAGAAAAAGCATATTTGTAATCCGCATATCTGAAAGAGAACTAGTATCAAGTATTCCTAAAACTTGATCAAAAGAAGCAAAATTCACTGAGAACTGAGACAAAAGACATGAAGACAAATTTCTCCAATGAAGGTCTCCAGATTACAAATAAAAACATAAATTGATGATTAACATTATTAGTTATCATATAAATTAAAAATAAAGAATAGAATGATGATCCATTTCTAAGTTAGAAAATATTTTGAAAGCAAAATTTTTTTACTAAAATATACCCAATAAACTTCAGTCTAAAGTAATATACAGTTTTAGACAATTCATAAGCAGCAATAATTATTTAAGGAGTCATTTCAAGTGAAGGAATGAGTAAGTCTAATGGCTTTTAGCTGAAATATTGATTCCATTAAATACTACATTTTGAAGTAAGTGACTCCTAAGTACTTTATGGACTCAGGGAGTTTATTATTAATTATTATTATTATTTTGAGATAGGGTCTCACTCTGTCACCCAGGCTGGACAGCAGTGGCGAAATCTTGGCTCACTTCAACCTCTGCCTCCTGGGCTCAAGGGATTATCCTGCCTCAGTCTCCCAAGTAGCTGAGGCTACAGGTGTGCACCACCATGCCTAGCTATTCAAATAATTTTTAAATGTTCAAAAGAAAGAATAAATTTCTAATTGTTGCAATAATATATAATGGACAGTGGATTTTAGCAGATATGTATAAAACACACAAACGCATAAACAAAATGGATGTGTACACATAAAGCAGAATTTAAATTTTGGGTATTTTTGTGTATATGTTTATTTGTCATTTGACATTTTTTCTTTTAAAAAATAATTTCAACATTTGGATTCAGGAGGTACATGTGCAGATTTGTTACGTGGGTAAATTGTGTGATGCTGAGGTTTTGGGTACAATTGATTCTATCACCCAGGTAGTGAGCATTTTGCCCAATAGTTTATTTTTGAACACTTTCACCCCTCTCTCTCCTGTATAGTACTTCCCAGTTTCTCACGTTGTCATACTGCTGTCCATGAATATTCAATGTTTGTCAAGAATCAGATGGCTGTAGATGTGTGGCTTTACTTCTAGGTTCTTTATTATGTTTCATTAGTCTACGTGTCTGTTTTTGTACAAGTATCATATTGTTTTGATTGCTGTAGCCTTATAGTAT
Source organism: Sapajus apella (assembly GCF_009761245.1). Classification (NCBI taxonomy): domain Eukaryota; kingdom Metazoa; phylum Chordata; class Mammalia; order Primates; family Cebidae; genus Sapajus; species Sapajus apella. Next base: position 21,241,992 of record NW_022436967.1, on the reverse strand, counting down.
CATTTGAAGTCTGCCTTTGCTCTTTTTGCTTAGGATTACTTTGGCTATTCCAGCTCATTTTTGGTTTTGTATCAATTTTATAATACTTTATTTTTCATTCTGTGGAAAATGACATAGAAATAGTGTTAAATCTGTAGATTGCCTTGGCATTGTGGCCATTTTCACAATATTGATTTTTTAAATATATGAGCAAGGAATGTTTGTCCTTTTGTTTGTGCTATCTATGATTTCTTTCATCAGTGTTTTGAAATTCTCCTCGTAGAAATCTTTTACCTTTTTAGTACTAGATGTATTCTTGTATTATATTATTTTTGTGGCTTTTGTTCCTGGGATGGCATTATTGATTTGGCTCTCAGCTTGAACATTATTGATGTATAGAAATACTACTAATTTTTGCACACTTATTTTTTATCCTGAAATTTTACTTAAGTTGTTTATCAGCTCTAGGAACTTCTTCACATATTCTTTAGGGTTTTCTAGATTTGTATTATTAGTGAAGAGAGATGATTTGACTTGTTTTCCGATTTGGATGCCTTGTATTTCTTTCTCTTGCCTGATTTCTCTGTCTAGGATTTCCAGTAACATGATTAATAGGAATGGTGATAGTGTGCATCTTTGCCTTGTTCCAGTTCTCAAGGAGAATACTTCCAGCTTTTGCCCATTCTATACGATGTTAGCTATGGGTTTGTAATTGATTGCTCTTATTTATTTGATGCATATTCCTTTGATGCCTAGCATATCAAGGGCTTTTACCATAAAGCCATGTTGAATTTCATAGAAAGCCTTTTCTGTGTCTATTGAGTAGATCATATGGTTTTTCCCTTTTATTCTGTTTATGTGGTGAATCACATTTATTGATTTATGTATGTTAAACCAGCCTTGCATCTCAAGGATAATGCCTAGTTGATCTTTTTAATCCTTTGAAAGGATCAACTTTGGATTTTGTTGATTGTTTGTATGGATTTTTGGGTCTCTATATCATTCATTTATGCTCTGATTTCAGTAACTTTTCTTCTTCTGGCTTTGTGGTTAGTTTGTCCTTGTTTTTCTAGTTCCTCTAGGTATAATGTTACATAGTGAACTTGAGATCTTTCTAACTTTTTGAGGTAGGCTACTAGTGCTATAAACTTTCCTTTAATACTGCCTTTGTTGTGTCACAGAGATTTTGTTAGGTTATGTATCTGTTTTCATTTATTTCAAATATTTTCTTTATTTCTATCTTGATTTTGTTGTTTATCCAAAAGACCTTCAGGAGCAACATATTTATTTTCCATGTAATTGTGTGGATTTCTGAGATCTTCTTTTTATTGATTTCTACTTTTATCCCACTGTGTCTGAGCATATGGTAGATATAATTTCAATTTATTTGAATTATTGAGACTTGCTTTATAGCCGAGAATGTGGTTGATCTTGTAGTATGTTCATTGTACAGATGAGGAGAATGTATATTCTGTGGTTGATTGGTGCAGTATTCTTTTGACATCTATTAGGTCTAATTGAAGATCAGAATATCTTTGTGAGTTTTCTGCCTCAATAATCTGTCTAACACTTTTTGTGGGTGTTGAAGTCCCCCACTATTACTGTGCTGCTGTCTGGGTCTTTTATAGGTATAGAAGTACCTGTTTTATGATTTGAGATGCTCTAGTTTTGGGTGTGTATATATTTAGCACAGTTAAGTCTTCTGGTTAAATTGAACCATTATCGTTATATAATAGCTTTCTTTATCCCATTTTACTGTTTTTGGTGTAAGGTCTGTTTCAACTGATATAATAATAGTGATCTTGTGGGGTTTTTTGTTTGCTTGTTTTCTATTTGCATAATGGACCTTTCTGCAACCCTTTACTTTTAACCTATAAGTGTTGTTACATGTGAAATGGGTTGTGTGAAGATAGCAGAAGGTAAGTCTTGCTTTTTCATCCAACTTGGTACTCTGGGTCTTTTAAGTCATTTACATTTAGGGTTAATATTGATGTGTGAGGTTTTGATCCTACCATGAAGTTTTTAAGCTGGTTGCTTTGTAGTTTCTATTGTGTGATTGTTTTGTAGTTTCTTTTGTGTGATGGCTTTCTTTTGTGTGGTGGCCATGTAATAGTGTGTTTTTGTGGTAGCAGGTATTATTCTTTCATTTCTCTGTTTAGAGCTCCCTTAAGAATTACTTGTAATGTTGGTTCAGTGGTTAAAAAAAATTCCTTAGTGCTTGCTTGTCTGGAAAATATTTTATTTCTCTTTTGCTTCTGAAATATTGCTTGTTGGGATAAAAAGTTCTTTATCGGAATTTATTTTCTTTAAAGATGCTGAAAATAGGCTCCCAGTCTGTCTTGGTTTGTAAGATTTATGCAGAGAGGTCCACCGTTAACCTGATGGGTTTCCCTTTGTACATGATCTGATATTTTTTCTAGCTGCCTGTAAGATTTTTTCTTTAGCCTTGACCTTGGACATTCTGGTGACTAAATGCCATGATACTGTTCATTTTGTATAGTATCTTGCAGGTCATTCTCTGGATTTCTTGCAGCTGGATGTATACCTCTCTTGCAAGATTAGAGTACTTTCCTTAAATTATTTCCTCAAGTAAATTTTCCAGGTTATTTTCTTTTTCTTCTTTTATCTCACTAATGCCAATAATTCATAGGTCTGATCAGTTTGCATAATCTCATATTCCTGGTAGACTTTGTTCTTTCTTTAAAATAATTTTTCTTTATTTTTGTGAGACTGAATAAGTTCTAATGACTGGTTATCAAACACTGAAAGTTTTTCTTCTGCTTTATCTAGCCTATTCATAAAGCATTAAATTATATATTAAAATTTCTTAACTGAGTATTTCAATTCCAGAATCTCTGATTGATTCCTTTCTCAAGTGTTTATCTCCCCTTTATTTCCTGGAGTGTTTAGAAGTTTTTGTGTATTGATGTTCAGTTTTGTCTTGGGTCTCATTGAGCTTCCTTGCAATCCATGCCTTGAATTCCTATTGTTTCTTTTCTTTTCTTTTGAGACCTGGTCTCTCTCTGGTTGCTGCAGTGCTGTGGTATAGTCCGAGTTCACTGTAGCCTTGACCTCCTGGGTTGAGGTGATTCTCCCACCTCAGCCTCCTGAGTAGCTGGGGCTACACGTGCACACCATTATAACCAGGAATTTTGTGGCATTGTTAGTAAAGATGAGGTTTCGCCATGTTGCCAGGGTTGGTATGGAACTCCTGGACCCAACCTATCCACCTGCCTCAATCTTCCAAATAGCTGTAATTGGAATGTTTTATCTGTCATTTCTGAGTACCCATTTTGGTTAAGGATTATTGCTGGAGAGCTAGTGTAATCCTTTGGAAAAATTTATTCAAATTGTTCATGGTGCCAGAATTTTTGCACTAGTTCTTTCTTATCTGGAGAGGCTGGCAGGTCTAATTTTTAAATTATTTTTGTGCTTGTGGAATTTTTTGTGTTTCTTTCTTTCCCAATGCTATTTTTTTTTCTACTTTCCCATTCACTTTCTACCCTTCCCTATGGGATGTGACTTTAGAGAATAGAGAATGTTGGGTAAGGTCTCTTGGCTTTGCTTCTATTGTCCTATGCCCTTCTGTCAGCAAGTTTTGTATTGGGCTGTGCAGTTTGATGTACAAGCCAGTAGATGATACTTATGAATAAGAACAAGCTATGGTTAACCAGGGTGGGTATATCCTTAATCCTTGTTAACTAGGAGAAGCTTTTTGCTGCTCAGACAATGTGCTGATCTGTGGAGTGCACAGAGGTCTGAGCTCCCTGTTTAGCTCTGGTCAAGGAGCGGGCAAGACGGCCAAAGCCAGACTAAGCAGACCTACCTACAATTCCCCCAGCTACAGGCACAAGAGTCACCATTGAGCAAAAGGTAAGTGGGCAGCCATCAGGTGTCCAGAGGTGTGCCTATGCATGCAGCTGGTAAAACTCCTTGGCCTCAAGGTCTCTGCACGACGAGGAGCATGACCTGAACTCCTAATTGAGGAGAGTGGGTTTTCCAGATGCCAGGACATGGAATATAGAAGAGTCAGCTGTATCACAATCTATGCACCAAAAGCCTAGGGAAGATTAAGGTGTTGGACTAGCAAGCAGGTGCTCCAAATACCAGGAGACATACTGGCTGTGGAGCTAAGGGGTCCCATTGCACTAAGATCTCTGTCTAGGAAGAGTGAGGTACTCAGGGGTTAACAATCTGGGTGAACAGATCCTCCAGATACCTGAAGATCTGCCTGTGTATGGGGCAGAAAGGATCTAGTTCCACTATGGTGTCTTAAAAGGAAGGGTGAGTGACAGGCTGCTGGACCAGGAGAGCAGGTGCTTGTTTTTGCTTTATAAATTTAAATGTTTATTCTCCAGCTTAGCTTCCAGAAAAAAATGAGATGTTAATATTGATTTCCTCATCCCAGTGAGGAAAGGAGAACTAGGACATTTTTGTTGTTTGTGTGCTTTTGTTATTTTAGAATGTGTGTTTGAATTTGATTGTTTCTGACAGTAAAGATCTAGGAATTAGATCTTTAGAGAATTAGAGGGCAGACAAAGAGGTGGAAAAAGCTGTGAGGTAATAATGTCTACTATGTAACGATCACTAGGAACATACCTGTAGTTCAATCAGTTGCAGCAAAGGCGTTTATATATCCCAGGAACCATGATCCATTTCAATAAGACAGTGTTAGGATAAATATAATAGGATTTGGGTTTGTGCTGGGTGATTCAGGTAAGGTTCCAAGAAGCTGGGGTTTCCTTTGGAGAGGATGGTGTTAGAAAATTTAGGTAATTCTATTACTGAGTACCATGATAATTTTTACGTAGGAGACATGCCAAAAATAGGGCTAATATAATAGATAAAGAAACATCATTCACTCAGGATGGCCAAGAATGGTGGATATTTGGTCACTTCTATAGCTTGCATAGGTTTCTTCATGTTGTATAAGCTCAGACATGATTATAAAGTAATTTTTTGATTGTTCTTCTTCAACATATTTAAAGAGTGACATTGATTGATGGCAGTTCCTGGAGTTATTGATGTTAAGAAGGGAATATCACAGCCTAATTGTTAGTACCAGGCTGGGTACCAGCTGACAGCTGTCAAGGGTGCCTTTTTTTTTTCCACATGTCTAAAGTGGCTAGAAGTAATAGGGGCTTCTTGTCACAACTAGAGAAATATTGTTATGCCCCAGAGGGAAAAAAAAGCCTGTAGATTTTAAAGCACACTGAATGAGATGGTAGCTACTAATACATGAACCAACTGGGGGTTTGGGACAATAAACACTGACCCATGTAACTTCCCCAAATATCTTCATGTTCAAACTGCAGATAGTAAGGTTGGATATTGTGTAGGGGCCTGAAGGCTAGTAACAAAAGGCATCACAGAAGTGAAGTGTATAAACAAATGACAAATCACCAAAGACGTTGAGCTACCTCCTTCACTTCATTAACATAAGTATAATTTTATGCCCTAGGAACCTTGGCAGAAACCTTGACAGCCAATGGTTGGATGGCTGGGCTGGATTCCTTATGAATTATTTCCTCAGAATATCTTAAATCTCCAGCAGTTGGAGAGATTTGGGATTATAGATTAACTTGTTTCCCAAACAGAAACTATATAACAAAATATTAAAGTGTAATTTTTCCCTAAGTTTCAAATTATGGGTTGAAAGTCCAACCAGATGCTTTCCTAAAGTGGATATTGGATTATTGACTAAAAATGAATTATTGTATGTAACTTTGGATATATTATTCTATATACCAAATGTATACCCATTTATTGTTTAAATAATTGATCTACATTATATCATGAATTAATTTTGAAAAAGTCATTATGTGTTCATGTGTCTTCATTATGACATCTCTAAAATAGATGTGTGGACTAATATGCCTTCCAAGTGTGTATGCTTTTGTATAAATATACAGAAATTGGCATGCATTTTTAATTTCAAATGTTTATGCATATTTGGAAGAGACACAAAAGGCCAAAAATCAGTTCTTCAAAATGTTAAGTTATATTTTGAGTGTGTCTACAGGAAACAAAATAATTTTCCTACACATAAACAATGTTAAAATATTGTTGGCCGACATTCCATAAATAGCTAAATGTCTCCCCCCCCCCCCCCCCCAGTTACAACTTTATACTTCTTTCCACATTAGACTTTTCCTCATTATTTAGATTCAGGGCTATTGAGCGGTGAGTCACAAAATAATTGGGAAAGTGCATCACAAGCCTCAGCAATGAACCTGAATTATATGCTCACTGCTAGTGAGGTATGTCTTTCATACAAAGCAACTGTATGAATTTACCGTGCCATTGCACTATCACATTTCCATTTATCTTCAAAATCTACGTATGCTACCAAAACGAAATGTAACTAAATGTGTGGCTGAGTTTGGCTACTTGTAATAATAAAGGTGTATTATAAGGGAATTAGAGGGTAAAAATTGTAGGAGGAAAAAGCTAAGAGATATTAATGTTCATTGTGTAAAGACCACTAGGAACAACATTGTAGTTTTAAAAGTTGCAACAAGACTTTGGCTCATGCTTGTAATCCTAGCACTGTGGGAGGCTAAGGCTGGTGGGTCGCTTGTACTCAGGAATTCAAGACCAACATGGACAACATGGTGAAGTCCTGTCGCTAGAAAAAATACAAATAAAATTAGCTGGATATGGTGATGCACACCTGTAGTTCAAGTGCACTAAATCTGGGTGAAAAAGTGAGACCCTGTCTCAGAAATAAAGAAAGAAATAAAGTGTTGCAACAGGAGTGGTCACAAACCATCGGGGACCATGAGTCATATCAATAAGAGGACATTATTGGAATCTTTCAGTATTTCAAACTCCCGGCATCTGTGGAAATTCATTTCTCAGATTTGTCATCCCACTGTTGGCTTGCATTCTTTTATGGACAACATTTGATTTTTTTTTATTTGCACAAAAAGGAATTTTGGCTACAACATAAACACTCAAAGAAATGCTATTTTTAGATCTAAGAAAGGAAAAAAAAACAGTGGGGTTATCTACTCATGTTATCTGCTGAAACTTTTTTTAATTGGATAATACCAGCAGGACTATCCATGACATCATTCACGTGCCTCTACCCAGATCATAAAATATAATCCCATCAGCCATCCTTTCTTTAGATCATCTGACAAAGTGATTTCTCTGTATTTCTATATTATATGTGGCATGTATGGGAGACATCAGTACAATTTAACAATATTTTTTGATCTCCTTCTTCCAGACACACAGAATTTTAGTATGCTTTACCTTCTTGGTGTTCTGTCTAAAGTTGTCTTGTTAATGAAACATGTGCCCTTATGGGTGGATACATTTAATGTCTGATGCTCGATCATACATTCTCTGCTTCGATGATTGTGGAAAATATGCTATGATGAGGAGATGCCATCACACTCAGTGTTCTAAGATGCTTGGGAGGCTGAGTCTATATATGGACAGCAATTGTCCTAGTGTTGATTAAATAAAGAGTAGACTTATTGAGAGTAAGGTATACATTTGTTGTGTTGAGCCACTGAAACTTGGAGATTGCATGTTATCATAGAATAAATCAGCCTACTGTGAATTTATATTCTGCAAACTAAACATTTTATAGGTTAAGATTAAATTTATCATATTTTAAAAATCATTAGTGTGCTAATGCTTTTAAAAAGATAATTGGTGATTTAATTAAATGCTCAGCAATGAAAGAGATAATTGGGAATATGTTACCTATACACAATGATTTTAAAGAATAATAGAACTTGTTTCCATTGTCATTCATTGATTTTATAATGTACATTTTTCACAATGTTGTTACAAAGAAGTTTTGTTCTGCACCTAAAATAGTAATCATAAAATCATAATGATTCTAACAAAATGAGATAAATGAGTTTAAATACAATTTTGTAAAGTAATTTGCTATTTTTACTAGGCTTATTTAAAAGTTGAATATAGAACAGGTAATCTTATCTCATTCTATTTCTAGCATATTTTCCTTAATTTTAAAGATAACTTACCTGATTTAGGACACTTACCCGAATCTAGAGGTTAGTAGAATTGTTTTAAAAATTAGTCTAATTTTCTTTATCTCCTTTCTAGTTAAATCAATGTGCAGGACTGCTTGGGAAGAAGACTGAATTTCATCAAGTGTAATGTCACTCTATTTGGCAAATAGTGTATGGTATCTTGAGACATTCTCTCCTAAGTTTCTAGAGGTATTGCTCTTTCCTTCCTTTACTTCACTAGTATCAGTTATTCAGGATTCAAAATTAATTGCTACTCTTGCTTTTATTCTCATGTTTTAGGCAACATTTCATTGTCTGGGGATTGAAAGTGTTTCAAATTGAAAAGCCACATAGTTTAGGAATATATTCATGAAAATGTTTCCTGACTGTCACCCAAGAGGCTTTACCCAGTGAAATTCTTCACTGAATTTTCTACTCTAGGCTAGCTCTGAGCCTAGCAGTCTTGAAAACTTGAGGGATTCAGGACACATAGAGTGAATCCATGTGTAAGTTATTCAGCCTAATATATCTCATGAGACTAATTTGGAACTCATCTTCCTGTTAATTTTGATATGTAACGTTGTAAGTGTTGACTTTAATATTTTATGTGTTTATTATTAATGTGTTCTTAAGACATGTTAATAATTTATACTACTAAACATAATATTCATGTGAACTAAATTACTTCAATCTGCAATATTAAAATATCTTTTTCCTTCATTCAGGTAGACCTTGAAGCAAAAATAAAATCATAAAGTTTCTTGTTTATTGCTAAGTATCAGCCAAAAGTGAGAAAAAGCCCAAAGTAACAGAGCCTTAGGTAAAAAAGAAATTTCCTTCTGTCTCTTGTTAAAATAAGATGGAAGCTACAGGACTGGAATGGTGTTTCACAGTTTCAGAACACAAACTTAATTTACTCTCTTTTTGTGCAGTGGTGTCCTCATTTCCGTAATGTTCTCCTGTTCAAAGTTGCTATTTCACCTCCAGCTACCATATTCACATTGCAACCAGTAAGAAGAATGAAAGAGAAGAGGAAGGGCATGTTTCTTCTTAACAATTTTTCTAAAAGTTGTGCACATACTTTTCATTTATACTCTATTGGCCAGAAGTTAATCACATGACCATTTCTACCTGCCGGGACACTAGAAAATAAAAAACTAAGGTCTGAAAGGCCTTGTGTTCGGCTACATTTGAAGAAGAGAAGGGCTTTTAGGGGACAATAAGTATGGTCTTTTATCATTTAAACTGCAGTCATATAGTATAATATGTAGAATGAAGATCACTTGACAGTTAGATTGAGCTACTCTGAAACCTTGGTCACAGTTGCATGTATCATACCAATTGCTCAGATTGGCACAGGTGACATGCAATACTACTCCATGGGTAATCAAGATCACTTTGGACCAAAAGATTTTAACTGTACACCTGGTTTTTTTGTCTTTTTGCTGTTGTTTTTGTGGCTGTGTTTTGCCTTTGTTATTCTAATATTCAAATGAGCTTGGATTCCATTATTGAAATGAGGAGAAACAATGTTGAGTCCAAAAAACAAACAAAATTTCCCTTTTTACATACAATTTACTATATTGCAGTAAGAGGAGTGTTAAAATTATATGTAAATTTTATAGTAGTTTTTATTTTAAATGTTTTACTTTCATATACTTCTCTATTTTCTATTTAGAAATATGATTTTCTATTTAGAAGAACTATTTTCTATATAAAAGTATTTCTATTTTACATAGTTTTCTATTTTCTTGTAATAAAAAATTAACACTCCTCTAACTAATAGGATTTTTACTTCATCAAGGCAAATTAACACTTCCAGGCGTTTTATGGTCACCTTTTCATATCTTTCTTTTATTTTGTCCTCTTTTTTTTCTTAGGTACACATTTATCTTTCTCCCCAATTGAACAGGTAAGTCAGATTTATGGAAGAAAAATTGTGTGTGAAATTTACAATTTTTTCTTGTAAATTTGTATGTGTTGTATGCACACACACACACAATTTTTACATATATATGTGTATACACACGAAAAAAATTTTTCTAGGATTGCCAAATATTAGGTAAAATACATATACATATGTATGTATATATATGTATTTTACCTATTATTTGGCAATCTTAGAAATATTTAAGACATTTAATCTTTAAAAATATAAAGAAACATATTTTACCATTTCTCTTTTTTAGTACCTTTATACCAACAATAAAAAATACATACTTGCATGCATAATATTGCAATTTTAAAGTTGGTTTTGCTACTGTGAAGTCTCTTATCTGTGGATGTATGTGTATGTATAAATAATTTTCTAAACACACAATTGCTTAGTTATTTATCCTTATCAGCAGCAAAACAACTGAAATGTAGGTGGAAATAGAAAAGCATATAAAATTCAAACATTTAAAATTTAAAAACTATAAACTTCTTTTTTGAAAAATAATATTTTTATTGTATTTTAGATGCTAGGATATGTGTGCAGATCATGCAAGATTGTTGCATAGGTACCAGAAGAATAAAGCTACAATTAGAAACATTTTAAATTAGTATTTATAGATTCCTTAAATTTTGCTGAAGTTGCACACTTGGGGTTAAGCATTCGGTATTAGACTCTAACAAGTTGTTGAGTCACAGAGACCTTCATGTTTGCTCTGCCATTTAAATATGAGCTCAACAGATTACTTTAGTGACTACATTTATTTTTTGTAGGAAAGAAAATAATACATTGATTTCTTATGAGAATTAAGTGAGATGATATATGTAAAGCCCTCTTCAATGAATCTAACCAATAGAAAGAGTCCTTTCTTCAAGGTCAATTTGATTATTGTTATTTTGGAGTAAAACTTACAGACCTGATTTAAGGTTATAGATGAAAATAAATGGAAATGTACTAAATTGGAATATTTAAAGCCTTGTTTTTATTTGAAAAATTGTGTTTTTTACATTATATTTTATATTTTGTGTGTTATATATTTTATACTCTAGAAAAATAAGTAGTAGGGTTGTTGCTGTTATTGTTGTGGTTTGCATAATTTGTAATACGCAGCACTGCATTACAGAAAAACACTCACCTTGTCATTGGGGTACATAACAAAAGAGCAAGTTGTGATTTCTTCATTAAAAGTGCCTGTACTTGAAAGAGGGAAGTACACTGATAAATAATCGATTGTAATATAATACAATAAGTGCCACAAAAAAAAAAAAAGAAAAAAAATAGAAGTGAGTTGACATTGGAGATAGGGCTTCATTTTGGATGATGGAGAAAATTTTGAGGCAGTTTTAGGCTGAAAGAACAATGTGTGCAGATGCACAGTAAAATAAATACAAGACACGTAGATGTTTTAAATGACTACAATATAGGAATAATCCATAAGGAGATGAAGAACACTTATGAAGATTGGATTGGAGATAAGTACCAAGATCAGAATATAAAGGGTCTTGTATGCTGTTTATGTGTGCAATGTTTCCAGTATCATGCATAAACATTGAAGAAAGTTTTATTGTTATTATTTTACTTTAAGTTCTGGGATACATGTGCAGAATGTGCAGGTTTGTTACATAGGACTACAAGTGCCATTGGGGTTTGCTGCACCCACTAATCTGTTATCTTTATTAGATATTTCTCCTAATGCTGTCCTTCCCCTAGCCCCCCACTCCCCAACAGACCCCTTGTGTGATGTTCCCCTCCCTGTGTCCATTTGTTCTCATAGTTCAAATCCCACTTATAAGTGAGAACATGCAATGTTTGGTTTTCTGTTCTTGTGTTAGTTTGCTGAGAATGATTGTTTCCAGCTTCATTCATGTCCCCGCAAAGGACATGAACTCATCCTTTCTTATGCCTGCATAGTATTCCATAGCGTATGTGTGCCACATTTTCTTTATCTAGCCTATCATTGATGGGCAGTTGGGTGGGTTCCAAGTCTTTGCTATTGTACATAGTGCTACAGTAAACATATATGTGCATGTGTCTTTATAGTAGAATGATTTATAATCCTTTAGGTATACACCCAGTAATGGGATTGCTGGGTCAAATGGCATTTCTGGTGCTAGATCCTTGAGAAATTGCCACACTGTCTTCCACAATGGTTGAGCTAATTTACATTCCCACCAACAGTGTAAAAGTATTCCTATTTCTACACATCCTCTCCAGAATCTGTTGATTCCTGACTTTTTAATGATCACCATTTTAACTGGGCTGAGATGGTATGTCAATGTGGTTTTGATTTGCATTTCTCTAATGACCAGTGATGATGAGATTTTTTTTTTTATGTTTGTTGGCTACATAAATGTTCTCTTTTGAAAAGTGTCTGTTCTTTGCCCAATTTGATGGGGTTGTTTGATTTTTTTCTTGTAAATTTTTATAAGTTCCTTGTAGATTCTGAATATTACCCCTTTGTCAGATGGATAGATTACAAAAATTTTCTCCCATTCTTTATGTTGCCTGTTCACTATGATGATAGTTTCTTTTCCTGAGCAGAAGCTCTTTAGTTTAATTAGATCCTATTTGTCAATTTTGGCTTTTGTTAACATTGCCTTTGATGTTTTAGTGATGAAGTCTTTGCCCATGCCTCTTTCTTGAATGGTATTGCCTAAGTTTTCTTCTCGGGTTATTATGGTTTTAGGTTTTATGTTCAAATCTTTAATCCATCTTGAGTTAATTTTGTATAAGGTGTAAGGTAGGGGTCTAGTTTCATTTTTCTGTATATGGCTAGCCAGTTTTGCCAACACCATTTATTAAATAGTGAATCTTTTCCCCATTGCTTGTTTTTGTCAGGTTTGTGAAAGATCAGATAGATATAAATGTGTGGCATTCTTTCTGAGGCCTCTGTTCTATTCCATTGGTCTATATATCTGTTTTGGTACCAGTATCATGCTGTTTTGATTACTGTAGCTTTGCAGTATAGTTTGAAGTCAGGTAGCATGATGCCTCCAGCTTTATTCTTTGTGCTTAGGATTGAAATAGTTATTCTGTTGCAATGCCAGAGTGATTTTTTTCTTAAGAAAACAATTAAAAATCTTTCTTCAAAAGCTAATTGATGAAAGTTTTTTTAGTTGTTTACTTTTTAAGAAAAATTACTCTGGTATTCCCATTGAATAGCAATTTTAATAATGAAAGACATTTAAAAGAGAGACATTATAATGCTAGTGAATGTTAAATCCTAGCAGCTGATTGCATGTGTCTATAAGACACTCCAAGAAGGAAAAGGGCAGGAAGGATTAACGTTGTGTTCAGATATTAATAAGGGTTTTAAAACAGAAATGTTATGATATTTACCCAGTAACTTAAAAACACTGTCACTTTTCACTTTAATATTTTTTTTCCCATCTCTCCTCTGCTTGTGAGTACTGATTGAGCTTCCTTGGACATTACTTCAAATTCTTGGAAAGTACAGAGAAGTTTAGGTTGCATGCATATCAGGGAAGAATGTAGGGGCAGTGAGCCTGTAGTTGTGATTTGTTTGAACACTAGGTTTAGTTAGAGTAGTTAGAGTAGTAAGAATGAATTGAAAAATCATTATGAAATTTGTAGTTCTCAAAGGTCTTTCACAGTCATTTGCCATATTTTAGCCTGAAAAGAGATAATAAATTTATTACAGACCTTAAAGAAAACTAATTAGTATCAGATTTACCAAGAAAGAGCAAATAGTGTAAAACAGTATACCGAAATACTTTCCATACTTAGATGCAATAATTAAAAGAAATAGAAATATGCCCATCCAAGGATAGTCCTTTTAGACAATTCTTAGTTAGATGCTTGATGGAAACTCCCATGGAATAAAGGGAAGGATCCAAGGATAAGTGTGTGTGTGTGCCTGTGTGGTGTTGTTTGATTTGAAATAAGTGATATTATGTGGCTGTATATCTACGTTGGCCCAACTCTTCCAGAAGTTGTTATTACTGAATAAAGAAAATCACATATGGGGAGATTAAAGGGCTCTAAATTATCTATTTCTATATATTTACCACAAACTTATTTGTTTGACAGCAATCATTTATTATATGAATCTGTGCAAGTCAGAAGTCTGGGCACAGCTTTGCTGGATTCTCTACATAGTGTCTCACCAATTTGCAATCTAAGTGTTATTCTGCAGATTGGATCAGGGCAGAATATTCTTCCCTTACTCACATATTTTTGTCAGAATTCAGTTCCTTGTGTTTGTAAGATACATGACAGCTTGCTTTTTTACAGCCAATGAGTGAGACAGAGAGAGAGACATGAATGCAACACAGTACCATTCTCATGTAATCACACATATGTACCCATGTACATCACAAAATCTTTGCTGCATGCCAATGGCCACAGTGAGCAACAAGTTCTCAAGGGTGTGAATACCAGGAAGTCAACTTATGGGGCCACAATAAAGCCTCTTGGCCAAAGAAGCTTCTCCTTGTACTCCGTGAGCTATACTCTGACTGATTTGATTCAACTGTCTAGCTGGGCAACTAATATTCAAAGAAATAAAAAAAAAAAAAAAAACACGTGGGCCTAGCTAAAGAAAAGAGTGCAACAATAACTCAATAAATTGGAATAACAGTTAATGATAATGTCAAACAGGATTGTTAAGAAATTTAGAACTAGGCTCCCAGAACGTAGAAAATGAAGAGATAAACATCCACATATTCTCTTTCAATTTCAGTCTATGTAATGTTCAATTATGTAGTTAAGGAAATTTCAGTGGAGAGGCACAGTGGCTCACACTTGTAATCCCAGCACTTTGGGAGGCAGAGGCTCATGAGGTCAGGAGTTCAAGACCAGCCTGGCCAATATGGAGAAACCCCATATCTACTGATAATAAACAAATTAGCCAGGCGTGGTGGTGTGTGCCTGTAGTCCCAGCTATTCAGGAGGCTGAGGCAAGAGAATAGCTTGAACCTGGGAGGTGGAGGTTGCAGTTAGCTGAGATCATGCCGCTGCACACCAGCCTAGGTGACAGAGCAAGACTGCATCTCCAAAAAAAAAAAAAAAAAAAAGAAAAGAAAAAGAAAAAGAAAAATTCCAATAAATGTAATGCTAAAATTGTTAATACTTTTTAAAAGATTTCTTAATCAGGAAGAAAGACAAATAAATTTGTGAAAATACTACTTCTTCTAAATATGTTAAATTGGTTGAATACAGGAAGCAATATAATTCCAAACTAAAGTACATTTCTTTGCCAGCAATTGCTAAAATGCTGAAAAATAATGCAGATAATTTGCAGGCGTTATAGTAAATTACAGTATGAAAGATTTGCTAAGCAGTATGTTTAGATATTCATAGAATATCTGTTTATGGCATTTTCTCAATTCGTTTTCAATAAAATAGAGGAACAAGGTACCAGAGAAAAATACAAAGACCTTTTAAAACAAACATCAACGCTTAGGTGGAAAATATGTATGGATACTAATGATGAAGTGGTTACTTTAGCTTGAAAAAAATTAAGAAGTTAGAGAATGTGATCACAAAAGATACTAGAGCACTATCTGTGATTTAATTTTCAATGAATTATTGATAACTTAGTTAATACAGCAAAGTGCACAAAGTGCTGAAGGACTTCATCGCAGAACTTTCAAAAGTTTGAGTAAGCATAAATACAAATTTCACATTTTACAAAAGGTGTAAGTTCCGAAACGGTTGGGATCTATTTCTTTAAAAAGTATCTGATTTATGATATATTTCTGAACATCTCTTTTATCCAAGAAGTAGATGTCAGAAATATATCACAAAGCAGATATTTTTCAAAGAGTAAATGCATATATTTTTTTCTTTAAGGTAGAAGCAATTCGTTTTCAAGAGACTTTTTGTGTTGAGGAGAGAGCATTTTGAAATAACAAGGAGAGTGTAAATATTTCATCAGTTGGAAGACACTTCAATAAGGCATGATGTTTCTGCCTGCATAAAGGCTGTACCAGCTTAGCCTTAATTCATTTAATTTTAAGTAAACTTGTAAGAAATATGCAGGGATGTTTTGGTATTGTTTCCAGTCATTTGTACCCAATGCAAATACAATATGCGATGTTAGAGTCTGTGTTACAGGAAAGGAGGGAGAATAAGCAATAATGTAAACAAACCCCAAAAACATTAAAGTTAAACTTCATGGAAACCCAACTAGGCACTTCAGTTGTGTCAGGTGGTGTCAGAAACATGTGAGTGTCTCTGGGGTCAGTTGTGGAGCCAGGGAAGCTTGCCCTTTAAACCATGAGTGTTCTGATTTGATGGTCATTATTATACATATATGTTTTTAATCTTTTACCTAAGGGAACCAGTATTAATCTCTTTTAATTATTTGCAATTCTCTAAATTACACCCTGATTTTGATATCGAAGATAGTACAACTATATTAAGTACAAAAAATCTCACAATGGAAAACTATTAAAATGGTAAATAAATGTTCCATTTTCTCTTTAATTTTTTTGTGTAAAATTTTATTGGGATTTAAATACATCTGCTAAAATTATTAAAACGTAACTCATTTTTGATTTGTTCTTGTTATGGACTGTTTGTTCCCTGACCCCCTTATTCGTATGTTGAAATGTCAACCTCTAACGCGATGTTAATATTAGGAGGTTGGGGTCTTTGGGAGGTGATTAGATAATGAGAATGGAGCTGTATGAATAGAACTAGTGACTTTATAAAAGGGAATCCAGAGAACTACTTTGTTCTTTTTACCATGTGAGAACACAGTGAGAAGGTTCTGTCTTTAAACTAGGAAGCAGATGCTATAGTTGTGTCTCCCAAAAGACTGTGTGTGTTGGAGACTTGGCTACTCAATGCAGCAGTGTTAGGAAGTGAAACCTAGTGGCAGATGTGGATTGTGGGGCAAAATTTTCATGAATGAATTAATCCAAGCCTCAAAAGACTGGGTTAGTTCACACAAGAGTGGGTTGTTATGAAATAAATTAGGCTACATCAGCTACATCCTTTTGTTATTCGCTTCTCACCATGTGAATATCTTCTAATGCTATCATGTAGTAAGAAGGCCCTCATCAGAGGCCAAGCAGATGTAGCCTCCTGACCTTGGACTTCCCAGCCTCCAGAACTGTAAGAGATAAACATCTTTTTTAATTTGCATAAATTACCCTGTTTATGGTAGTGTTCTTGCTACAAAACTAGACTAAGACAAAGGACCCTCACTTGACATCAATCACATCTGAAGACGCCTTGATCTTCGACTTCCCAGCCTCTGGAACTGTAAAGAATACATTTCTTTTTTTTTTTTTTAATTTTACTATTTCCATAGATTATTGGGGAGCAGGTGGTGTTTGATTACACGAGTAAGTTCGTTAGTGGTGATTCGTGAGATTTTGGAGCACCTATCATGTGAGCAGTATATACAACACTCAAGGCACCAAGTTTATTGTATTTTGTTGGGATAGTTTGAATAGAATTAAAAGTTCTTAAAGAACAATTGATTTACATCAGGGAATAGAGTAATTTTTGAGCTTAGTTTCAAAAATTTCTGAACAAAATTTTACTTGGTTGATAAATATGAATTAAAGAAAGTTTCGTGAATTAGTACAATGAAGCCAATCAGGCACTTATTCCACTTGAATCAATATATTTTGATATCTTTCTCATCTATGACAGTCATTAAAACCAAGTAATGATGTGAAATGAATATATAATTAGATATTAAGCGCACTGTATCATATAAAATAAAACAGAATTTTCAGATAGAGCTAAACATATTCAATTGACCTTTGACACTGTATAAAATAAGGTAAAATGCATTGAATATTATTGTTTTTATTTACTTTTTCACTTTTGTTCTACAATATCATTGTAGATATCCATAATGGTACAAAAATAGAAATTATATATATATATGTATATTTCATGTGCAAAAAAAATAATAAAGCTCTCTGATCCAAAATATATGGATATGATTACTAGAAAATTGGGCCAAATGTTGAAGTTCACCCACGGGTTAATTAGAGTAATCAGTAGGTTCTTCCCTTTTGATAAAATATAATATAAATAAATAATGTTCTGATAGAGAGTTACTAATGACTGAGCTGTGGGACTGAATTTTAGACTTTAGGTTTTTCAGATGGCATAATACGCAGTAATATATACCTGAATTATAACCATAAGATATTTAGCTTTATGATGCCATTCAGTAAAATGTAAAATATTGGAAGTGACTCAAATGGAGAAATATTGAATATTTAAAAAATGTATTTAGAAATGAAGTCATTTCTGCTTTAATGTGATATATGAATTCCTAAAAATCACAACTCTGTAAAAAACAATTTAAAAAATACTTATGTGGAAAACGTGGTTAAAACAACATACACTAAAAATTTCATCAAGGACACATTTAAAAAACTGATAGAAAATAATAGCATTTATACATAGCATGTTGTTAAGAAATACATAAATGCTACAATAAATATGGCACTTTATCTTGAAAAACATCTGAATCTGCTTGTAGAAGTGGGCACTGGGAGAATTGCAGGTGGATACATGTGACTTATGGCGGACGCATTGGAACAGGGATTATCTGTAATCAGAGGGAAATTGTCACATGGAATTTGGATTGATACAGCTCCCTCATGGTGAACTAAGGTTACATGGTGGATGTTTGAGGGTGTGTGTGTGTATGCACAAGTGTATGTGTTTTGTGTCTTTCTACTTGGCTCACTTTAGCTGAATGAAATTTTCTATGTTTATGTCAGAAGAAATTGTGTACAAGTGTCCACGAAGCTGTGTTGTATACAAATTAATTTATAATACATCCATCACATTGAAAAAAAATGCAAAACAAATCTTACGGCAGAACTGACTATATGTAGTAGAAGGTGTAGTGGTAAATGAGATAATCCAATGACAAAATTCAAATCTTAAACCAGACCTAAAATTTATGCTGGAATTACTGCCACACATACTCAGACAGTGTTTTGTTTAATTAAATGTATCTAATAATAAATACATTAATGGAAACTACAAATGATTATGACAGACAGAAAAATCTGTAGCTCCAGCAACAATATACTATAGTGGTATAATAATAAAAATATTTGAAATCAGAGAGGCTTGCACTGCAAATAATTAGCCTTGCCAATCACTAACTTTATGTCCCAAAGGAAGTTATTTAAACTCACTAATGGGTCCAGTTTTTTCATATGCAAAATGGGAATGTAAATACAACACAATATGAGTATAAAATAAGATATGAAATACTTAGCATACTGCTTGAAACTGTTCAATGAGTGTGTCAGATACCGTCTACCTTGTACCCATCCCTCATACTGATCATTTTAGCAAATTCCAGAACATACCTGTGTCTTTTGCCCAACCACATAGCAGGTCAGAAGTTCTGGCGAATTAGGCTCATTGTGAGAAGCCAATGACATAGATGAGTAGGGGTACAATAATCTCAGCGTCCTCACCCTCAGTTAGTATAATACAGAATAGTATATCCCATGCTGGTTTAGCATGCTTCTAACTTCATATAATGAATTGAATTTTAATTCCCCTAACATAGCTACACTTCTCTCTCCAACATTTGAGATTAGAGATCATATTCTCATATTGCTTCAAATATGAAACTCACATTATTGTTTAGTAGGACTTTCTTGATAGAGTAAGACTAATGTTTTAAGGTTAACTTCAGGTTGGCCATTGGATACATGTTTACATGACCCAACACTCTCTGAGTGGGGTTATGAAAAGAGTATTTCAATATGTGTGCAGGTCTCTTACCTCAGTGAAAGTACAACTATGTTAGAATTATGACTTCCACTCTGCTGCCCCAAAGTACTCACTTAACAGAGACCTCCTTGGTCTATATACATCAGGGTGTTTGTTCTCCATCTCAGCAAGAACAAAGGAAAGCCAAGGGCACCTGGATGTGTAAGTTATACGGATTTTCTGCCCCAAAACAGACACAAAGAGCCTCAAATAAGATTCCGTAAGAGATTACTGAGTTTCTACCAGGACACATTAAAGTAAAATTCAACCTACTAATAAATTTGGTTTTCTGGAGGAATCAGTAGCCGTCTTTAATAAAATAATGAATGCTATGTTGCACTGTATGGTATTTGTTTATTTATTTTATTGTTTGTCAAGGAATTCACACAATAATATTTAATAGTCACATTAGAATGATAATTTTGCCAGTTTTTGCTTCTACTTTTTTTTCTTCATATATAATTTGAAATGTTTCCATTTTAACTGGCTTTTTCAGGTACATGTTTTAACCAAATCTGCTTAAGTTTCTTTTTGTAACGTGGTATCAAAATTTGAAATACAGATAAAGGGAAAAAAATGAGACAGCAAACAGTAAGTTTAGTATTGAATAGGTTTTATCCTAGGTTCTGAGAATCCTAAGATAAGACATGTTTTTTCCCTTTAAGAAACAAATAATTCAATAACATTTTTGACGTTGACAGTAGGTCAATAGGTAGTATTTTAAAACTTCAACTGTATGTACATTGTATAAACACACACACATACACACATATATACACATACATATATATTTATGTCCCATACATACAAACTCCAAGATCGGAATGGATAAGTTCAGTAAAGACTCTTGAGGTCTTTTGTCCAACCACATGGCAGGCCAGAAGTGTTAGTGAATTATGCTCATTGTGAGAAGCCATAACCAGTGACATAGAAGAGTAAGTAAGGTTCTTACTCATTGGAGTAGACTTTGTGGCTAAGGGAAATAACAATATCATGTCCATTGTTATGCCAAGGCCAAAATCCTACTTTGGGAATTCCACACAAAAGCAAGGGTTGGTCATATATATACATATACATATATATATATGGAGTTTTGCTCTTGTTGCCAGGCTGGGGTGCAATGGTGGGATCTCAGCTCACTGCTACCTCTGCCTCCAGTGTTCAAGTGATTCTCCTGCCTCAGCCTCCTGAGTAGCTGTGATTACACCCAAAATTCAAAAAATTAGCTGAGCGCTCGCCACCACGCTCAGCTAATTTTTTTTAATTTTTGGTAGGGATGGGATTTCACCATGTTGGCCAGGCTGATCGAGAACTCCTGACCTCAGGTTATCCATCGCCTTGGCCTCTCAAAGTCTTGGGATTAAAGGCATCAGCCACCACACCCAGCTGGCAATATTTTTCTGTAGAGAACCAGATAGTAAATATTTTAGACTTCGCAGGACTTAAGATTTCTGTCCCAGCTACTGATTTCTGTCTTTGTAATATAAATGCAGCAGTGGACAGTATGAAAATATATATGTGTTATTATCTTCCAATGAATATTTATTTACAAAAACAGTTGACCAGCAAAATTTGGCCTGCTGGCTGTAGATTTTTTATTTCTGTAATATGCCTTCATAATCTGTAAACACAGATTATGGGTAAACACATGTTATGATTAATGCTATAATTGACTCTAAATAGAATGCCCTGTGAGCACAGAGAAAGTTAAAATTCAAATCTTCTTAGCGAGTGAGGTTAGAACTACAGCAAAAGTGAACACTCAGTTCAGTTAAAAAGATAGCAGGTAGAGCATTCCAGGCAAGTAAATGGAAAGATATACTCCATGTAGAAAATTGATACAAAAGGATACACAGGCATGAAACAGCACCAACATGATTGCAAAAAGAAAACGCCTTAGGATGAAAGGAGGATTGTGATTGCCAAGGAGTAGTTTGGACAACTGTGACTAGAGAGAGGCCATGGCCCAATTGTTGTGACCTTTAATGCTGTGTGGTAAGGAGATAAGAATCACCCATTTACCTAAAAAGACCTGGTAGAAGTCAATAATTAGCATTTTTCAGTTTCATTTTCAGCTTATAAGTATAAATGTAAATAATATTTATCATTGAAATCATATTGTTAGGATTCCTCACCCTGTTTCCCCATAAGAAGACCATGAATGGAAAAGCTTATTCTCATCTTTGATATTTAATTTTAGAGTTTAAGACTTTGCCTTTGTGTAGTTATCTCTGTCACAACTTTAAAAAATAACAAAAGCTGTCTTTACAGAAAACTGTGAAAGCACAAAAAAGTATAAAAATAAAACTGGCATAAATTTTTGTCAAGGAAAACACAGCTAATGCTACTAACTATAGTTGTAGGATTCACATTGCACGCATTTTAAAAAAAAAACTTTCTTTTAAGTAATTCTTAAAATATATTTACAAAAAGAAGATTTTAAATCAAAGTAGTAGTTTTGGTAACTGATATTTCAATTGAGTAAAATATACTTAATTAGAGCTATTTGCAGAATGGTGTGTTGAATACAACATGAAATGTGCTCTGTAGTTTTCAGAAGGCAACAATAAAGATAGGAACCTGTCAGACATAAAATGATATTGGAATAAAAAACGACAGTGGACAAAAGATTAAGTGTGTTATTACTTGCGAGTCCGAGGAAAATGAGTGTTGTTAACTGAAATATTAAGTGTCTTTTGAGAACTTACTATGTAACAGGTCCTTTTCAAGGCACTCATATAGGATTCTAGTGTGGAGACAATTAGTAAACAAGTAAACAAACAATATGATTTGAAAAAGTAAAAAAAGGCTTTAAGGAAAATATAGAAATGTGAGTGAGAATGGCAGTCTGAACTGAGGGCAGCTTCTTGTGGGCTATTTGAAGGGCAGTGGTCTCTGAAGAAGTGATAGGCCATAGGGAGTATGGTAATCCAGGCAGTGGAGATGCAAGATCATAATATCTCAGAGGGGAGTAACCTTGGTGTATAATCGATCATTTGACTGGTCTTTGTCCTCTATTATTACACAAAAGCCTCTAAAATCTTTAGAATTACTTCCTTGAGATATGAATATCTTTGTTATTTGTAGTGGGTCCCTGAGGTTATGTTCATGTAATGACTCAGGTGGAGACTTGCCATTCCAGAAAAACCAGCCATGTAATTAGAGGGGTGGGGCTTTGACCCAGGTGATATCAGACCAATGTCCAGGAGGAGTAGGGAACTAGTGTTCCATCACTGGTCAATGATTCTATGTTTCATGCTTACATAATAAAACTGCAATAAAAACTCTGAACAACAATCAGGTGAGCTTCCTTGCTAATGGTACACATTAATGTGCTGAGAGGGTGAGGCATTTTGCAGACATGGAAGCTCAAGGTTTAGAATCTCTTCATTTGACTAGTTCTGATTTACATCCTTTACAAGAAAATCGTAACCTTAAGTAATGTGGTTTGCCAAGTTCTATGAGTCATTCCATCAAATTATCCAAACCCAATAAGATAGTAGAAACCACAGAATTTGCAGTCACTGAGTCAGAAGCACAGATGGCCACGAAACCCTGGAGCTTGCAGGTGGTGCCTGAAATGAGGAGAGTCTTGTGAGGGACTGAACCCTCAACCTGAGGAGTCTGCTCTATCTCCGAATAGTTAGTCAGAATTATATTGCAGCGTTTAAGATGAATGAGGAGTAGACAAAAGACAAAATTGTGTTTGGAAAACATCAAGAGGGAAGACCACATTTTTGGGGGCTACATGAACTGAAATATAGAGTTTGAATGTTTTTTTCTAAGTACAATGGAGCTGTCAGAAGACTTTTAGCAGGTGAATAACATAAATGTAATTATGGTTAAAATGTTACCATGTTGAGAATGGCAGACTGATTTGGAGGCTAAAGTAATCTTCTAGGTAAAGACAATCCAGGGCTGGGCGTGGTGGCTCATGCCTGTAATCCCAGCACTCTGGGAGGCAGAGGCGGGTCTATAAAGAGGTCAGGAGTTCGAGACTAGCCTGACCAATATGGTAAAACCCTGTCCCTATTAAAAACACAAAAATTAGCCGGGCATGGTGGCAGGCTCCTGTAGTCCCAGCTACTCGGGAAGCTGAAGCAGGAGAGTCACTTCAACTCGGGAGGTGGAGGGTGCTGTGAGCCAAGATCATGTCACTGACTCCAACTTGGGTGACTGAGTGAGACTTCATCTCCAGTCATAGACTGTGTGGTCCCAGTGGAAATAAAAACATAGACTTTTTTTTTTTTTTTTTTTTTTTTTAATTTTAGACCCATGGGGCTTGCTGCTGGGTTCAACATGAAGGAAAGGTACTGAGCGAAATCAAGGAGTATTCCTATCATTGGCTTGAAAATAGTAATTACTCAGATGGATAAGGATGGGGAGAAACTGGCTATAAAGCAAAGCAAAGAGTATTTTGTGTATACCAAGATGGACTATTGTGGTGACAGAATAATAATTCCTCCAAAGATGTCCACATCCTAATCTCTGGAATTTATCAATACATTACCTACATGGTAAGGGGAAATTAAGATTGCAGGTGGAATTAAGTCTGCTCTCCAGCTGACTTTAATGGGAGGGAAATTATCCTGTGTCATCTAGTAAGCCCAATGTAATCACAAGGTTATTTAAAAGTGGAAGACACAAGAGAGAAAATCAGAGGGATGGCAGAGTGAGAAGTATTCAGCACTAAGACAGTGGCTTTGAAATGGGAGAAGGGGGCCACAAGGCCAAGAGTTGCAGGGTGCTTCTCCAAACTCGAAAAGGCAAGGGAACGGATTTTCCACATCGCCTCTAAGAAGGGACTCAGCTGTGCTAACTCTCTGGTTTTATCCCCAGGGAGACCTATGTTGGACTTCAAAACTACAAAACTGTAATAAAATAAGTTTATGTGGTTCTAAGCCAGTAAATTTTCAGTAATTTGTTATGGCAGCAATAAGAACCAATACACCAGAAGTGTTCAGGAGGAAGTTAATTTATAAACCTTTAGTTTAAAGGAAAGGTTGGAGACAGAGACATAGATGCAAGGGTCAAAAGCACATTGACGAAAGGCTGATAGGCCAAAGAGTGGCTAATTTAGATACACGTGTTGTGACAGATACAGTTTTGCATTTTGTACAATAGGGAATTTTTCTAGGATGAGTCCCAAAAGATTTGTATAAATATTTTAAAAGAATTTATCTATATATTACTTGGCAAGTCGTAGGGAAAAAATTTAAATCATGTAATCATCTTATTCAATTCCTGATATAATTTGTATGTTGTGAATTATTTTGTTTAGAATATTCAAAAGTATATTTTGTGAATTATTTTGTTTTGACTATATACTTTTGGATATTCTAAACCAAATCATTTACAACATAAAGATACAAAATATAAAACTAAACTTTTGTTCTTTCATGAAACATATGTTTTACGTGTTTATGTTTTTCATTTAGTACAGTTTTTAAAATTACCAAATTAAGTATTAGAAAAGTCATAGATATAGATGCAAAAATACAACAGAAATTGTTCAATGACTTATTCTATAGTAGGAATTGTGTAAGGTTTTGTTTTTTTCTTTCCATTCCACCAAATAATTCTATACTGCTTAACAACTATTGAAGAAATTCCAAAATGACACTGCTTTAGTTAAACAATGAGCATTTTGTATTGCTAAACAATAACTACTATCAGGGGATCATTAAATAAATATTAATTTTTTTTACCAACTTTGGATACTGCCATGTTAATTGTTTTCAGAAATGACAAAAGTTATTCTATATAACTTTTAGCAATTAAAGTCCATTTTCCTTATTTTATATAAACATATATTATTCTGGAGTAACATTATTATATTTAACTAGTTAAATTGTTTAACCGCTTGTAATTTGAGGTTAGTTTTTCCCGGCATCACTAGTGTCTTATTGAGACAATAATGGATTCTGTTAAGCCAATTTTATTCTCTCCAGCTGAAAAGACTGTTCTTTAGCATCGGCAGAAAAGAAAGCCTGCTTTTTTCCTTGATAAAGCAAATGAAAGTAAAGTGACAAAAGCATTGGTGGAGCATACCTCTAGAAACATCTGCTTCATGCTTAAGAAGAAAGCCAGCTGTGAAGTGATACTGGCCTTTTACGGTCAGATGATGGCTTTCAATAGCATCGCTTAAATTTAAAGATACCATGAAAATTGTGTGACATTGCATTAAAGTGCTTTTAGACCGCCCTTTGGATACAAAATGCAAGTTTCATATAACTTTTGTCTTTCCACGCTCGTGGAGAAGAAGGCAATGGTGTTTGTGCTTTAGAGCAGACTGGGAGTTACTATTACAGAATCCAAATCCAGCCAAATAGGAATTGGGTACAGGTTACACATTTCAACTGTATGTTTTACATTGTACTTTTTTAAAAGATTGATGTTTCATTGTACAAAGAATTAGCTGCTATTCCTATATTTTATTCAATTCCAGTTATTATTTATGTCCAGTTGATTTTTTTTTTTTACTACTCCTACCAAAGTCCTTTCAATATTCTTCAAAAAAGCTCTTGCAATATTCTATTCTGTGACAAGTTTAGACCAAAAAGAGTGTGTAACTCTGATAACACTTGTTTATACAGTGGTTGGCTTTAATGAACAATGAACTGTCGCTGGATTTTATTCATGGTTCTAGGACATCCACAAGTTCTGTAATA
The DNA here is from genome assembly GCF_009761245.1 of Sapajus apella. Taxonomy (NCBI): domain Eukaryota; kingdom Metazoa; phylum Chordata; class Mammalia; order Primates; family Cebidae; genus Sapajus; species Sapajus apella. The sequence goes on along the minus strand of NW_022436967.1, from coordinate 21,215,680 downwards.
TTAAAAGCACACGCCACACCTTCCTGAAGAGGTAAGTGGTTTTCCTTCCTCTCTCTCCTGGACAGAGGTCAATTTCTGTTCAGTTTAGTTTGTTTATTCCATGAGAATATGGTATTTAAAGCACATAATTAAAATTTACACTTCGAAAAGTCTGAACACATGTATACACTTGTTTAACCATCACCACAGTCATTATAATGGGTATATCCTTTCTCCTCAGAAATTTTCACATACCCTTTGCAATGCTCCCTTCTCACCTGCCTCTGCACTATAGCCCCAGGTAACCAATGATCTGCTTTGTCACTGTGGATTAGTTTGTTTGATTTAGAATTTTATATTGAAGAAATCATAGAGGCTATATCTTTTTTTTTCTTGCTTCTTTCACTCTGTGTTAATTATTTTGAGATTTATTATGTTGTAGAATGAATAAGTACTTAGTTTATATCTACTGGTAACTTATGTATCTATTCACATGTTGATGTACTTGGCAGGTAAATTTGCCATGTGGTGGTATAATTTGCATTTCCCTAGTAAATGATGATGTTGAGCATCTTTCCATAGATTAGTTGGTCATCCAGCTACTTTGGGGAAATATCTGTTCAAATATTTTGATTACTGTAAAAAAATTGGATTGTTTGATTTTTAGTAAGTTTTAGTAAACATATGAGTTTTTAGAATAGTTTACATATTTAGTATATAAGTACTTTGTGAGATATGTAATGTTTGAATATTTTCTTCAAGTCTATGGCTTGTCTTTCCATTCTCTTTAAATGACTTGCAGAGTGACATTTTTTATTGTAATGAAGTTCAATTCATCATTATTTTTGTTATGGTTTGTGTTTTCATTGACATATTGATAAAATGTTTGCCTAACTTCATGTCACATTTTTCCAATATTTTCTCCCTGAAGATATATCATATTTTGTTTTACATTTAGGTCAATTACTCATTTGGATCCATTTTGAGTTTATTTTTGCATATGGTATGCATTATTAAGAAAATTCATTTTTGTACCTGAATATTCAATGACTATGACACTATTTGTTCAAAAGATTATCCTGTATATTATTCAGTATGCACTGAATTGCTTTTGGACCTTTATAAAAACTATATATCTATGTGTCTGTTGTTAGACCCTCATGTGTTTCATTTATCAGTCTGTCTTTACACAAGTGCCACATTCTATGATTAATGTAATTTTATAATAAGCCTTGAACTTAGATAGCATTATTCCTGTAATTTTATTTTATTTTTCAAAGTTGTTATGGCTCTTTATATAAGCTTCATACATGGTTCTTTGCATTTCCATATGAATTTTGAATGAGGACTGTCATTTCTATTTACAAAAAAAGTTAGGATTTTGATTAAGATCGCTTTAAATATATAGATCAATTAAGGAAGAACTGACATTTTAAAAACTATTAAGATTTCTAATTCATGCACATAGTAGCCCTTTGCTTATCTAAGATATAATTTTTTCAACAATGTTTTGTAGTCTTCAGTGTACTTGTCCTTCAAGTTTCCAGATTATTTTCCTATTTCATTTATTTCTAATTTCTAAAGGTAAAAGTTGAGATAAATTATTTCAGATCTTATTTCTTTTCTAATGCAGATTTTTAATACTGTAAATTCCCCCAAATTACTGATGTACTGACATGTATAAATTTCAATATGCTGCATTTTTATTTTTATTTATTTAAAAATTCTTTGTAATTTTTTTATTATTTGTTTGACTACCTCATCTTTCAGTTTCTAGAAGTACTTTAGCTAGTTCTCTCTCTCTCTCTCTCTCTTTCTCTCTCTCAATTTTTAATTTAATTTTATTGTGATCAAATAACATATTTTGAGTAACAAGAATTTTTTTTAAGTTCATAGAGATTTATTTTCTGGTTCAGAATATAGTCTGTTTTGGTGACTAATTCATGTACCCCTGAAAATAAGGCATATTTTCAGTTTTAAGTAAAGGGTCTCCTAAATACCAATTATGTAAATTTGACTGATGATATTGTTCAGATCTCCTATATCTTTATTGACTTTCTATCTACTTATCAATTGTTGACATAGGAATGTTTAAATCGCCAACTATAATTATGGATTTATCAAGTTCTCCTTCCAGTTCTATCAGTTTATGCTTTACGTATTTTGAAATTGTGTTGAATTCTGGGTGGTAAAGCCAATTATCTCTCAAGTTAGAATCAAATAATCCAGTTTCTTGGGAATGCTAACATTCTTGAATTTACATTTTCTATTGCTCTGCATCCAAATTAATTGCCCCATATAAAGAGTTGCTTAGGCTGAGAGCTTGCCCAAGATGGAAAGAAGGGACAAACATAAAAAGTACCCAATAACATTGTCTTCAAAGGGCAGGCTCTGGCAGCCACTAGGATGTATGTAGTAAGTAGACTTCTATCTCACTTAGTTTTATTAAAATTGGAATTCTGAGCTTTTCATTCAGTGTTTTCATCCTTAAAATAAATAATAATAAAGAACACTCATCTCTTAAGGTGACTTTGAAGACAAAGTGAAATAATTCTTGGAAAACACACTGCATAGGGCCTGACACAGGGTTGCTGTTAGTGTAAGATAATTGCTATTATCATTGGGAAGCTGTACATTTTACCCTTGTTTTATCTTTGACCAGCAATCTCCTCAGGAATTTCTTTTTCAGGGTCTAGAAAACATAAACTACTCCTGGCAATCACATACTAAGTAGATGACTTGAAGTCTGAGGAAAGTCATCCTCATTGATAGCCAAATATAGATCACAGTGAGTTTCAAGAATGTCAGACATTTTCATACTTTTGTCTAGCAAACCCCATTTAAACTCCAAGAGTGAGGTTGTCAAAATTAGATATGGATTTTCATGAACTAATAAAAGATTCATAATATAAATACCTATGGCAATTTTCTATCAATAAATATTGGATGATGAAAATATGTTAGTTGCTGTTGTTATGATATTTAAAAGGAGCACTAGATTAAATTAAATTAAGATTCAACAATTAAAAATAGCACTGGAATTTCTTGTGAAATATGACACTAAACATTTAAAAAAGTCAGTAGGAAATGTTGCTATTATATCTCTTTTTCTCACAACTTTCCCAATTACAATGGCTTCATTTAATGAATTATATTTTAATTAAAGCAGGAAGAGGTAAAATTAGGTTAGAAAAACCTCATCTTTTTTAGAAGTCTTTATTTCGGGAAACACAAGTTTTCATGGTGAATGTCATTCAGCTGAAGGTGGGATTGAAGATTTAATTTGGAAAAATGTCAAGAAAACAAAGGATTTCTCTCTGACCTCCTTTCCCCAAAGAAAACGATGATGTCACTTCGCTGAAAAGTGAAGTTTCTTCTAGAACAAAGAATAACTTTTCAGAAGTTGTCTTTGAAACTGGAGTCAGTAAACCTAAACAAAAATATCATAAACACACATAATATTTGTCCACTTTCCCAGCCTGTCCCAATTTCTGATGAATGCTACACTCAGAACCATTTCTTATATAAGTTTAATAAAACATTTGCTATTTCCTGGAGAAAGTTCCATTTTTTTGACAGTGTACTATAATTCTTCAGGAGTAGGCTCCTAAATTGTCAATCTTGGTATATGGAAAATGCAAACTAATTAACAATAGAATTATTGTATTAGTCCATTCTCACGCTGCTGTGAAGAAATACCAGAGACTGGGTATTTTATAAAGGAAAGCGTTTTAAGTGACTCATAGTTCTGCATTGCTGGGGAGGACTCAGGAAATTACAATAATGGCAGAAGGCAAAACAGAATCAAGCAGCTTACTCACAGTGCAGCAGGATGGAGTGAGTGCAAGCAGGGGAAATGCCAGACACTTATAAAACCATCAGATCTCCTGAAAACTCACTCACTATCATGAGAACTGCATGGGGGAACCACCCCCATCATCCAGTTACCTCCACCTGCCCCTGCCCTTGGGGATAACAATTCACAGTGAGATTTGGGTGGAAATCCAGAGCCAAACCATGTTGATTATGTAAACAAATAAACGGAATTTTTCAGATTATTTTCTTTATTAAATTATAAAGTATACAAAGGGAAGAATATGTTATATCTTTTTTCAAGATAAGTCTACAATATTCATTTTATAAATTAAAGAGTTAATGTTGTCATTCAAATTGGCATAGTTATAACATTCCAAATATAGATTACCAAGAAATAAACCTAATAACATATAAGCAAGAGTTTAGCCAACATACACAGACACACACGTGTGTGGATATATATATATATATATATATTTATATGTTTATATATATATATTTATTAATATGTGTATGTGTGTGTGAATATCCACACACACATAC
>NW_022436967.1:21193328-21210942 GCF_009761245.1 Sapajus apella | reverse complement strand
CACACACACATACACATATTAATAAAACACATGTAGGAAGATTTGTGGAGAAACACGCCATGTTAATGATTGTTAAGAGTAACATAGAAATAATATTGATGTCACCAAATTGATTTATATATTAACCATAATTTCAATAGTTCTAATGTACATGGAAGAACAAATAACCATGGAGAAACATGACAACATAAAGAATAAGACTGCAGAGCAAGGCTTGCTTCATAATATTTATTCATATGCACTACACAGATCAATTCCAAATGAATAAATAATATATTTATAAAATGATTTCTTTGATAATGTTAGAATATCTTTAGAGGAGAAAAGGCTATAATATGGTAAAAACTCAAAATTCTAAAGGAATATGTATTTAATTACATTCACATTAATATTTTTCTCTTTACAAAAGTCAAATTAAAGAAAGTAGAAATTCAAATTACTAACAAGGATAAGATCCCTCAAAACAATAACTGATAAAAGATTGCTATGCAAAATATATAAAGAATGTAAAGAATGTCCATGCATCAATAAGAAAAAGACAAAAAAAAATGGTTAAACACATTAAAAGCAATTACCAAAAAGAAAACATCATAAATTGCCAATAATAATAATGCCCACATTCATTTTATAGCAATAAACTACAGATTGTAAAATAATTGTGTAATGAAACTTTTATTATTTTCAATTATGAGGACTCAAATATTGTTATCTTTATAAAATATCTTTCAGAAAATTTAAGCTAAACATTTTCTTTTGTCCTTTAAAGTAGTTATAAGACATTAGAGGAATACTGAGTATTAGATATTTTCTTTGTGGAAAAAAAAAAAAAGACTTCAATGACATTTGAAAAACCTGGGATCTTTGTTTACTAACATTGAAATAACTTCTAATACTACCTTAGCATTCAAACAAAACTCTGTTCCTTCAAATTTATTTTTCTTATTTTGTTTTGTCAGTCAGTGAAGGAATGACATATGACAAAGTACAACAGAAAATCTTTCTGAGGCAAGTGTATCATGTGTATATATATCTAAGATTTTTTGGTTTTGTATTTACACTGAGACATTTTCAGTCACAAGTTGTATTCTCTTTGAAGTCATATATTTTAGTTATCTTAATTTATACACACATACACACACACACACACACACACTCCACTGATGTTCTTAAGTTGCTATACCTATTGACTCCATAGGCAGATCATAAAGAATCTCTGAAAAGAATAAAAAGATATTTGTACAACTTAAAAATAGTAAGGAAATACATAAATCTAAATCAAGTTAAATGTCAAATGATGAGCATTTAATATATACAAATATTTTATACCAATTCTTTATTTTAATATATTCACATATCAAAATATAGTTTACATAGCTATATAACTCACATAATAAAATGATTTGTAGAATATAATTATATTTATCTTACAGATGTATCAAATGAGGCCCAGAGTTACTGAGTTACTCAGGAGCACATAGATGTAAATGGGCTTTGATCGGAGCCAGTAATTGGCTATCCCTAAAACCTATAAAATTTCAGGAGATTTTACAAATATCAGAGTGGACCAACTCTAAGACAAGCTTTATACTCATAAGAGACCACCAGCAACACAAGAGCTAGGATGATTGTAGGCTGGATGCAATGGCTCATGCCTATAATCCCAGCACTTTGGGAGGCTGAGGCAGATGGATCACATGAAGCCAGGAAATCAAGAACAGCCTGGTCAACATGGTGAAACCCTGTCTCTACTAAAAATACAAAAAATTTTAGCCAGGCATGGTGCGCACCTGAAATCCCAGCTACTCAGGAAGCTGAGGCACGAGAGTCACTGAGAGGCAGAGGTTGCAGTGAGCCAAGATCACGCCACTGCACTCCAGTCTAGTTGACAGAACGAGACTCCACCTCAAAATTGCAAGACAGTTTCCATGCCTTGTAAAGCAGCTCCCCAAACACAAATAAAAACTGCCTGCTGAATGGTGCAGTATTACGGAAAAAAAATTTAGAATAAAACAAAATAAAAGGAAAGTACAGTAAGAAGAGATGTGGGTAGATCAGAAAGTGAAAACGGGAAAGCCAAAGCTAATGCAGAAAGAGGAAGTTAGAAGAAAGGCTGGGTTACCACACTTCCCACAACGTTTTGAACATACTTGATAAATATATATATATATATACAGATATATATATATATATATATATATATATATATTACTTCAGCCTTTGAGTTTGGTGACTAAAGGCTGACATTTGATTGACAGGATAGACAGGATCCCCAGAAAGTTATCACTATGATACTAATAATTTTGTAGGCTCTTTCTTACTGAGGGATTGAACAGAATTATTAAACTCAAATTATTGCCTGGAACCTAGGAAAGGCAATCACTATTACTGAATAAAATAATATAAAAAAGTGATTAATAATTTTACTCAGAAAGCAGAAGAAGGAAAGAAATTGTATGTGATACAGTGCACCCTCAATCTGAATTTAACTGTAGGTTTTAAAAGTGTACTTAGGAAAAAGTTATTAATTTTTATTATTAAAAGAGATAAAATAAAATTATATCCATAAATTACTTAACACATTTTCTAGCATTTGACAATCTTCTCTGAAGTTTGTTTCTTGAGTTTCACTTCTTTACCCCCAATGAAAATGTTAACCTGGTTATTATTCCATAATTTTGTATATTATAACTGGAATTTCAAATTCCTAACAAATATCACATAGATATTTTGTTCATTTCAAAAGAAAGGTGTATCTTTCAGGTGCAATATATTAATTATCCAAGAGTTATAATATATGTGGGCATAGCTATGGATATAACAGAACTTGGAGTTCTCAAAACATTTTTTAAGAAATACGTTTGTTATTTTTTAACAGTCATTGTTATGCAACTGGGTATGAATTATATAAAATTTTCTTTCCATAATAATGAAAAGAAACTATTTTTAACTATTATCCTATCATTATATGAATTTAGATCAAATTATTTAAATGAGATAAAGCTCTCAAGCCCTTCATTTGAATAAGGAAACAATTCAGTTTATAATTTTATTGTGCCTTTATGGAGGAACAAGAATGTCAAATCTCCTTTTCTTTTTTGACTAAGAAATTCTACAGGTAACCATGCTTCACAGAAATACAAAGTAGTCAATTAAATGTATTACATTAAGCAACAACTTTAATTATAGAATTTTGAAAAACTTATGAATTGTTTAACAATAGAGCATATCTCAATGCCTGAAATTTAGGCATCTTAATTAATTTCTTAGTTACTTTTAAGTAGAAATTTGCAATAACACTGAACAGGATTGTACATTTTTTATACAAGCTTGCATATTTGACAAGACACCAAGACTTGTATTTTGGCAATGTTCCCGATTTAACACTTTATTAGCTCCAACTTCATGAATTTGAATTGGATTTGCTTACAATTCATGTAACTGTAAGGGAAGAGGTAAGATATTCTCCTTCTGAACTACTTTTGCTGTTATTCTCAAGGGTAAGCAATAGCATTTCATCAATTAACAGTAAAGGACGAAAGCAAGCCTAAAACCTATTATGGAAAAAGAAAATGGCAGAAGAGATTGTGAACTTTAAAATATTGTAAGTATTCTGATGTATATTTTGAATTTATGAGTAAGAAACACAACAAAGCCTTATAAGAAAGAGAAAGTGTACACCACCAGAAAAATTGAAGATAATTCTCTTCCATTCTTTTGCTACTAAGGTCAAATGACTAGTAGTAAAAGAATGGCAGAAAACTGTCTGACTATTAATTTATAGTTTCTACTAATCAGCGAACTCTGCTGGCATTGTAAAGTTACTGTCTGTTAGAGAAGAATGAATAGATTAACAAAAGACAAACATTCTTCAAAGTAGGGACAAGTTCAGTGTGGTACTCCAAGAATTATCTACTGCTTTAATTGTGCAAGAAATGTTTAAATGTATTGAGGTATTCTTAATACTGTACCAAAGTATTCTCCCTGATTGAATTAAAAAGTGATTTACATTTCTGCTTCTTATCTCTCAATCATTCTCTCTCATTTTTTAATTTCCAACTTAATTTTAAGTTCAGGATTACATGTGAAGGATGTGCAGCTTAGCCACATAGATAAATGTGTGCCATGATGGTTTGCTGCACAGATAATCCCATCACCCAGGTATTAAGCCAACATTCACCAGCTATTCTTCCTTATGCTCTCCCTCCTAAAAGATGCCCCACCCACCACCGTAAAAATGCCCCAGTGTGTGTTCTCCACCCCCATCATGTGTCCATGTGTTCTTATCATTCAGCTCCCACTTATAAGCGAAAGCATGTGGCATTTGGTTTTCTCTTCCTGCATTAATTTGCTGAGGATAATGGCTTCCATGACACTGAAAAGGACATCATTTCATTCCTTTTTATGGCTGCATAGTGTGTATATGTACCACAGTTCCTTTATCCAATCCGTCATTGATGAGTATTCAGGTTGATTCCATATTTTTGCTATTGTGAAGAGTGCTAGAATAAATATACACATGTGTTTTTATAATAAAAATACTTGTATACCTTTGGTTATATACTCAGTAATGGGATTGCTGGGTTGAATCATATTTCTGCCTCTAAGTATTTGAGGAATGGCCACACTGTCTTCCACAATGGTTGAGCTAATTTACACTCCCACCGACAGTGCATAAATATTCCCTTTTTTCTGCAACTTCACCAGCATTCGTTATTTTTTGCCTTTTTCGTAATAGCCATTCTAACTGGTGTCAGATTGTATCTGATTATGGTTTTGATTTGCATTTCACTAATCATCAGTAATACTGAGCTTTTCTTCAGATGTTTGCTGGCCACATGTATGTCCTCTTTTGCAAAGTGTCTGTGCATGTTCTTTGCCCACCTTTTAATGTGGTTGTTCAATTTTTTTCTTATAAATTGTTTAAGCTCTATGTAGATGCTGGATATTAGAGCTTTGTAAGGTGGATAGACTGCAAAATTTTTTTCCACTCTGTATAGTCTCTGTTTCCTCTGATGATATTTGCTTTTGCTGTGCAGGAGCTCTTCTGTTTAATTAGATCCCATTTGTCATTTTTTGCTATTGTTGCAATTGCTTTTGGCATCTTTGTCATGAAATCTTTGCCTGTGCCTATTTCCTGAATAGTATTGCCTAGGTTTTCTTCTAGGGTTTTCATAGCTTGGAGTTTTAAATTTAAGTCTTTAAAACATGAGTTAATTTTTGTTTAAGTGTAAGGAAGGGGTCCAGTGTCAATTTTCTGCCTATAGCTAGGCAGTTCTTTCTGTATCATTTATTAAATAGGGAATCCTTTCCCCATTTCTTATTTTTGTCAAGTTTGTCCAAGATCAGATGGTTGTGGTTCCCTATTCTGTTCCATTGGTCTATGTGTCTGTTCTTGTACCAGTATCTTGCTGTTTTGATTACTATAGCCCTGTAGCATAGTTTGAATTCAGGTAGCATAATGCCTTCAGTTTGGTTCGTTATGCTTAGCATAGCCTTGGTTATTTGGGATATTTTTTGTTTCTATTTGAGTTATAAAACAGCTTTTTTCTAATTCTACGAGGAATGTCATTGGTAATTTAATGGGAATAGCATTGAATCCATAAATTACTTTGGGAATTATGGCCATTTTCACAATATTGATTCTTCCTATCCATGAACATGGACAGTTTTTTGTTGTTGTTGTTTGCTTGTGTCATCCCAGACTTCTCTGAGCAGTGGTTTGTACTTCACCTTGTAGAGATCTTTCACCTCCTTGATTAGCTATATTCTTGGATATTTCTTTTTCTTTGTAGGTATTGCAAGTAGGATTGCACTCTTGATTTCATTCTCTCTGTATTCCAACAGAGAGAGTGAAATCAAGAGTTTTATTCTGTTTGTGGCAATTGTGAATGGGATTTCATTTGTGATTTGACTCTTATCTTGACTCTTGGTGTATAGGAATGCTAGCAATGTTTGCATATTGACTTTGGATCCTGAGATTTTACTGAAGTTGTTTATCAGCTTAAGTTTTAGGGTTCAGATGATGGAGTTTTCTAGATATAGAATCATGTCATTTGCAAAGTTGGTTTTTATCTACATTCTGAAGCCTACTTTGTTATTTCAGCCATCTCAGTCTCAGCTCACTTCTGAGCCCTTGCTGGAGAGGTGTTGCAGTCATTTGGAGGAAAAGGGGCACTCTGACATTTTGAGTTTTCAGTGTTTTTGCGTTGGTTGATTCTTTCTCATTTTTGTGGGCTTATCTACCTTTGATATTTGAGGTTTCTGACCTTCGGATGGTATTTTTGTGGTTTTGTTGCTGTTGTTTGTTTTTATTTTAACAGTCTGGCCACTCTTCTGTAGTGCTGCTTCAGTTTGCTGCGGATCTGCTCCAGATCTTAGTTGCCTCGATTTTTCCTATATCTGGAGGTAATAATCAGTAAAGAATGCAAAGCAACAAAGATATCAGCCTGCCCCTTCCTCTGGAAGCTCAGTCCCAGAGTGTTACTGACCTGTTGCTGGCCTGAACATGCCTGTAAGAGGTGATTGGAGTCCCCACTTGGGAGGTCTCATTCAGTCCAGAGGAATGGGATCAGGAACCCACTTAAGCATTCCAGTTGTTTGTTGGTAGAGCAGCTGTGCTGTTTTGGGGATACTTTCAGCCCCTGAACAGTTTGGACTCTCTAAGACCCACAGGCTGGACCAGTTGAAAAGCCCAAATAGCCAAGGTGGTGGCCTTCCCCACTCCCCAGGCACTGTGTCCCAGGGAGGAATTAGCTCTCTGTCCACTGTAGAACACAGGTGGGGGTGGCCAGAGGACCTGACTAAAGAATCCACCCCATGAGGAGGAGTGGATCAAAGTACTATTTAAAGAAGCAGTCTCTCCATGATCTGGCAAAGCAGCTGTACTGCACTGTTGGAACCCTTCCTCATCCGGACCATGTGGACTCTCCATAGCCCTCAGGCTGGAATGGCTGAGTCTACCAAACAGCAGAGATGGCAATCCCCCCATCCTCACTGGGGCTCCTTCCCAGGGCGAGATCAGATCTCTGGCCATAGAAAACGGGAAGGGGTGGCTGGAGGCCTCAGCTGGGAGGTCATGCCCAGTGAGAAGGAATGGATCAGGATCCTACTTAAAGATGCAGTCTGGCCATTAATTGACAAAGGAGCTGTGCTCTGCTGGGTGATGATGGAGCTTCCTTGTTGAGACCTTTTAGACTTTCCAAAGCGCTCATGCTAAAATGGCTGAGTCAACCAAACAGCAGAGATGATGACCTGCCCCTCCCCCTGTGGACTGTCTCATCTCAGGCAGGCTTCCCCACCCTATTGCTGGTGGCTGGCTGGAATTCCAAGCCAGTGGGGCTTCTCTTGTGAGCTGCCATGGAAGTGGGGCTTGCAGGACGACATGGTCTGGCTCTCTGGATTCAGCCCCCATCCTAGGGGCACATACAGACCTCCAGCCTTGCCTGAGTTACAGACACATTAGTTAGGAATCCTGTGGGCTGGAATATGTAAAGCTCCTGAGTCTGTCTGTGTGCCTGGGTAGCGCTCTGCCAAGACTCCACACAACCCTGTGTCGGACCAAAGGCTCTGGTGGTGCAGGCTCACAAGGAGATCTCCTGATTCCCAGGTTGCAAAGATCTGTGGGAGAAGCCTGGTTTCTCTGATCACACAATCACTCACTGCATTTCTTGACTGAGGGAGGGGGTTCCCTGGGCCCTGTGTTGCTCCTGGGTGACCATGATCCCACCCTGTTTTACTTTGTTCTCTTCTGATCAAGTTGTTTCCCTGATCAATCCTAATGTGAGTACTTGGATATTTCAGCTGAAAGTACTGTATTCATTTGCTCCTTTCATTCCTCTTCATTAGTGCTGTGGACCACAGCTGCTTCTAATCAGCCTTCTTGTGGCTACCTCCCCCAATCATTCTCTCAATCTTTTTTCTACCTCTCAATAGCCAGCTCACTTGATTTAGGAAAGTACATACTGTATGAAATAGTTTTTTGCCAATATCAAATAACTATAATTTGAGAGGAAAAGAAGGAGGACCAATACAGAACAAGGAGATGAAAATAAGAAGTGATATATATATATATGTACACCAGCATATTATATTGCTAACTTGAAAAAGTTAATAAAATTAAAGATCGTATCCTTGCATTTTCTATTTGTCTTTTAAATTTGTCTTCAAGTGGTTTTTTTTTTTTCATTTTCTACCGTGTACTCAAATTTTTTCATGATAACTGTCAAGACATACAGAAACTATATTTTTAAAAGGAATAAACTGAATTGCATCACACAATCTCCTTTTTTATGTATTTATTTAAAGATAAAAATAGTTGTGATGACAGAAAACAATGGTTTGTTAAATGAAGTATAACTTCAGATTTTGTAATTTTCATTGAAATGTAGTTAGAGAACTTTTAATAGAACAGCTAAAGTAAAATGAGGTGAAAAATCTCATTTATCAACGACCAGAAACAAATATACTCCTGATATACATATATTGTTGGCTGTCTATATCACTATATCTGTTTATAGTCTAAAGATACCCTTCCCTTTACTGTTGGAGGACATTTAGAATAGACTTCAGGTAAGTGTAAATTAAATAAACTGATTTCTACTTTATAAGGTATCATTTTTTCTATTTATTGTACTTTAAAATAGAGAAAAATATGCTACATATAGTAATAAAATATCAGAATAATTTTTAATACTGTAACTGTATTTTAATATGGTATAATCTCTTTTAAGTTGCTGATTCCAAACATATTGAACAATTCAAATTATATATTTTAATAATTGTATTAAGAATAAATTTATTAAGTCTTGTAATTTTTCCAATATCATGAACAGTACCAATTGATTATTAATCAAATAACTATATATATATATATATATATTTGTCCTTTAGGTTCTGGGGTACATGTGCAGATCATGCAGGATTGTTGCATAGATACATATATGGCAATGTGGTTTGCTGCCTCCATCTCCCCGCACCTACATCTGGCATTTCTCCCCATGTTATCCCACCTGACCTCCCCACCCCCTCGCTGTCCCTCTCTTGGCCCCCCTCAACAAACCCCAGTGTGTGATGCTCCCATCCCTGTGTCCATGTGTTCTCATTGTTCAACACCCACCTATGAGTGAGAACATGTGGTGTTTGATTTTCTGTTTTTACATTAGTTTGCTAAGGATGAAGTTTTCCAGATTCATCCATGTCACTAAGAAGGACACCAACTCATCATTTTTTATGGCTGCATTGTATTCCATGGTGTATATGTGCCACATTTTCCTTGTCCAGTCTATCATCAATGGGCAAGTCTATGCTATTATAAACAGTGCAGCAATGAACATACATGTACATGTGTCTTTATAATAGAATAATTTATAATACTTTGGATATATACCCAGTAATGGGATTGCTGAGTCAAATGCAAAAATGTACCAAATGGTAAAGACCATCAACACAATGAAGAAAATGTGTCAACTAATGGGCAAAACATCCAGCTAGCATCAAAATGGCAGTATCAAATTCACACATAACAACATTAACCTTAAATGTAAAAGGACTAAATGCCCCAATCAAAAGACACTGACTGGCAAATTGGATAAAACTCAAAACCTATTGGTGTGCTGTATTCAGGAGACCCATCTCACATACAAGGACACACATAGACTAAAAATAAAGGGATGGAGGAAGATTTATCAAGCAAATGGAGAGAAAAAAAAAGCAGGAGTTGCAATACTAGTATCTGATAAAATGGACTTTAAACCAACAAAGATCCAAAGAGACAAAGAAGGGCATTACATAATGGTAAAAAGATCAATGCATCAAGAAAGCTAACAATACTAAATATATAGGCACCCACTACAGGAGCACCCAGGCACATAAAGCAAGTTCTTAACAACCTACAAAGAGACTTAGACTCCCACACAATAATAGTGGGAGTCTTAACACTACACTGTCAATATTAGATCAACGAGACAGAAAAAATATATTTTTTAATGTTTAGATTCTAAAAACAGACAGTATGGTATGGTGAAAGCACTCTGGATTGAAAGTATGATCTGTGTTCAAAAGTTGCCTTCATCAATTTCTTGCTCTGTGACTATGGAAAAAAAATACTTTAGGTCTTGAAATCTGTTTGTTTACCTACAATTTAGAAATAATTCCATAGTTTCTCAATTCAAATATGCATCCTTTCAATGTCCCTGAAATTGTCTCTGAAGTCTACATAAGTCAAAAAAAAAAAAAAATTAACCAGTTAGCCAACAGTAAGAATATTAAGTATTGTGAATTTGTTGTCCTCCTGTAATAAACTGTATTGATGGTGTTTATTTATTGTATTGTTAATTTAGTACATTTATTTGAATCAGTTGTGGTAGAAATTCCCAACTCTCACAGAATAAATCAAAACTTGGGAAGCTATGTAAGTCATTTAATGGAATATTACTTAAGACTTGAAGATATGCTAAAATTTACCACACAGGTTACAAAAATATTGAAGTTCAATTAAAGGGAAAATAATAAAAAATTAAAACCTAAAATAATTTAAATAGAAAATACAAACTGCAGATATTTACCAACCTTCCTATATGTGTATAAAGTGTTACTCTTTGTGTGGATGTATAAAATTGTCTTTCATATTAAATAAACTATGTATTTATTCTAGCAATATGAGAAAAACAAAACTTTTTTGTCAAGCTGAGTAGATATTACCATTAAAATATAAAAATAAATGAGATAATACATGAATGTAATGCAGTTTAAAATATTAAAAGACAATGATGAGTTCTTCCATTTCTTGTCAAGATGGAGTCATAGGCCCTGCACATACACTGCTGC
Organism: Sapajus apella; assembly: GCF_009761245.1. Classification (NCBI taxonomy): domain Eukaryota; kingdom Metazoa; phylum Chordata; class Mammalia; order Primates; family Cebidae; genus Sapajus; species Sapajus apella. The sequence continues at coordinate 21,200,118 of NW_022436967.1, read as the reverse complement.
CTAAAATCAAAAACAAAGAAGGAACATTTGGAATAACAGCATTCAAAGCATTGAGTGTTAAGCAATGACAGACAAAGAATGAGAAACAAGGAGAGGATCCACTTTCCAGGGCATGGAACATGGAGGGGAAATCCAGACAAACCCAGCGGTCTCCCAAAATTAAAAGCATAAAGTTTGGAGTCCTAGGAATGCAAGATTAGCAGAGATTGCAGGCCAGCCTACTAGAGATAAAAGAGATACAGTTAAAAGGGGCGTCATTTATAGTACTAAGTATGTTCACTTGTCTGGTACCCAAACAAAAATGACCAGGCATGCAAAGAAGGAGGAAAATAGAAACCATAATGAAAAGAAAATCAAATTGACCAAGAAAGAATAGATTATAGAAACTATAGAAAGGACTTTGAAGCAGTAACTATGATGATACAACTTACGTTCACCTTGGTTAATGTGGTATCTGATAGGTTTCCTCCACTTTAAAGTAACTTTAAAAAAATTAGTAAATATCATGTTAATATATATTTATGTTGTGTTTCTATCAATAAAGTATCACAATTTTTAACATTTAAAATGAAAAATAAACAATATTATCTAAGTTATCCTTGATATTAATTTTATATTTAAATGCACATACCTATTTATTCCTATTTTAAGCATAGTTAGGTTAGAAAAAAATAAAAAATTATATTTCCCTTTCTTCCTTTGATTTCTCAACTCTGCATCTATATGGTAAAAATCTCTGTCTTGGTTATCTGCATAGTATAGGCTAACTGATTCTGCCCATTGCTATCTTGTATCAGCTGAGCAATCTTGTACTAAAAACAAACTCAATAATACAAAAGAATCAGCAGCAGTTTGGTACAGTGGTAAGAATATGGGCTTAGGAACCTCTCAGTCTTCCTCTGAATTGATTTGAGATAGCTCTTCCCTTCATTTGACTTGGGAGAAATAACATAATCTCACTAAGACACCTCAAATATAAAGTGGAACGCGTAACTACTAAAGAGAAAAAAAAATACTACAAAAATGCCTAGCACATACTAGTTGCTCACTTTTGTTTTTTAAACAGAGTTTTGCTCTGTTGCCAGGCGCCAGGCTGGAGTACAGTGACACAATCTCAGCTCACTTGTAATCTCTGCCTCCTGGGTTCAAGCAATTATCCTGCCTCACCCTCCCTAGTAGCTGGAACTACAGGCACACACCACCACACCCAGCTAATTTTTGTATTTTTTAGTAGAGATGGGGTTTCACCATAATGGCCAGGATGGTCTTGATCTCTTGACCTCATGATCCACTCGCCTTGGCCTCCCAAAGTGTTGGGATTACAGGCGTGAGCCACCGCACCCAGCCTAAATGCCCATTTTTTAGGGAAGTTGTTGATGATGAAGAACAGAACTTAACTTGAATGTCTGAAGAAATAAACTTGAAACTGTTAACAAATTATTAATGTTTTTACACAAAGGTGTGTTTGGTGTGCCTGTGTGTGTGTGTGTGTGTGTGAATATTTGTAATTATTTGTAATATACTATACTGCCTGTTCAGGAGTTCTAGTTTTAATACGCAGACTGTTAGAATGAAGTTCCTACCAAGTAAACTTAAGTACTTGAGCCTTGTGTTTGGAAGGGTTGCAGTAATTTATAAAAACAGTATAAATTTTGCTATTTGGTTTATTATTAGAAAATTCAATGATACATGAATTAAAACACTCTGTATAATCTGTAAAGCATTGTATAAATATAGGTAGTTATTGACACCATTTATAAATATTTTCATTTGTGTGTGTGTGTGATCACAGATCACAGCAGCCTTGATCTCCTGAGCTCAAATGATCCTCCTGCCTCAGCCTCCTGAGTGGCTGAGACCACAGGTACATGCCAACTCACCCAGCTTTTTGTTTGTTTAACTACGGAGACACAGTCTCTCTATGTTGCTCAGGATGATCTCAAACACTTGGGCTCAAGTGATTCTCCCATTTCAGCCTCCCAAAGTGCTGGAATTACAGTAATGAGCCATCACGACTAGCCTACTATTTTTCATTAAATTTAATTTTATTAAAAATAAATTAATTAAATTTTGTTTTTTGTAAAGCTTCATGACTCAATAAACTAAGCAGCTCCCTGCTGAGAATGCTTAACACCAACACACAATTGCTTAGTTTCCATTTAGTGTGCTGCTTAGATCTACAGGGTTAGAAGTAACAATATGGGCATTAAAACTCGAACATTCTAGGAGAAATATAGGTTAAACAGTAAACAAAATATTTCACTGACATTGAGCTTACAGTCATGCTGACAGTTTCTAAAATATTACCAGGATTAGTGCATATATCTCACTAATATGACCTAGGAAACAGATTTGATTATTTTGCTTAGAAATGTTCATTCCTTTAATCCTGTGTTTGCCAATTTATAAAAGACAAAATGAATCCTTCTTTTCTTTAGCTATCTACATAGCCATTTTGGGTGATTATCTAATGTTGATCAGGTGTGTGACTGAATATTTAGCCCATCTGTTAGATATTCTGAAATTTGTGCAATTTCCTGCAGACATTGTTGCACTGATGATATATAACTGTTTGTAGCTACAGTGTGCTTAATTAAGAAGATAGACAGTGGAGACTCAATTGTTCCTCACAACAGTTACCTAAGGAAGCTGCTGACTAAAAAAAAAAAAAAAAAGTTTACCTCAAATAAAAAGGCTTACAGTTTTATTAAATTATTGCTTACAGTTTGATTTTATAATGATGTTTATTCATATAACATGAAGACATTTGGCCAAGCAGAAAGATAATTTATACTATAAAGATTACAACGATCTACATTTTGAAATCAAATTTCATTTGCCTAAGGTTTTAATAATTAGCTCAAAATCTAAGTTTTGTTGGTATGTGTATTTTAGTAAGGTCTCAAATCATTTCATTGTGATCAAATGTGTAATTTTAAGTATATAAATATTAGAAAAATATATGGGTAAGTCACTCTGAAATGAATAACTAATAGATTTAATAACAAATTCTATTTGCCAACAAAGAGATGTATAAATCCTATGGAAAGTCTGAATTGCATTTAATGGCTTCCCCCAAGATTATAACTGGTTTAGCTTAGACTGGGTAAATTATTTTGCAGTGAGGCTTAAATGTAGTCTCTGATACAATAAAATAAGGAAGTATTACTTCTTGCTATTCCATTTTGAAGGCTCCATGAATATGTATTTTTGAATATGTGGCATATTATTCAGACGTTGACTGTAAAAGTAAATGAATTGCTTCAACAACAACAAAAAAAGTGAATTCTAACATTAATTAAAAATGCCGATCTGAATCCAAGATGACCACTTAGGAACAGCTCAGGATTGCAGCACCCAGTGAAAGCACAGAGGGTGAGTGGACACCACATTTCCAGAAGAATTTTTATTGCCCACCGACCAGGAGATTCCCAGGTGGAGGAGCCCCACGGGTCGCCAGCGCGACTGTTTTGGCTGGCGGAGCCATTTTGGTCCCCATGGCTGTTTTGGCCCCCGCGGCTGCTTTGTGGCACCCTGGCACAGCAGTTCTCTGTACAAAATACACTGGTCCAGTTGCCCTTTTAGCTGGCGATTGGAGCCCTGGGAAGGTGCAGTCGCCCATTCATCTGAATACAAAGGGGTCTGAAACAGGGAGGCAGGCCAGGAGACTCCCGGGCAAAAACAAACAAACAAACAAAAAAGCCCCACAAATCTTAGCGCCACAGTTTCAGCCGGTGCAGTGAGTTGCTGCAGGAGAAATCACATAGACCCCGGCGCCTTTTCAACAGGCGACTGGAACACCTGGGAGAAAGTCGACTGTTCAACTAAAAAACAAAAGGCTCTGAGGCAGGGAGCCAGATGATCAGGCTTGGCTGGTCCCACCCCCACAAAAGAGCAGCAATCAGAAACTCTTTGGATTGAGAGATTCACAGCAAACACAGCTGAACCCGGGATAGTCCAACTCTGTGGGGGAGGGGCGTCTGCCATTGCCGAGGGAGCCTGCGATTGCTGAGGCAACCTGCCATTGCCAAGGCAACCTGCCATTACAGCAAGAATCCACCATTACAGAGGCAGGCCACCAATGCTGAGACAGTTCTAACTACACCCATATAAACAGGACTGCAGGGAAGTTCACAGGACAGCTGGGTGAAGCCCACAGCAGCTCAGCAAAGCCTCTGCAGGCAGACAGTGACAAGGCTGCCTCATTGCTGCACAGGGCAGCCCTGAAAAAAAAAGACAGCAGCACAACGGAAACTCATAAATAAAGCCCTAACTCCCCGGGACAGAGGGCCTGGGGGAAAAAAAAGGTGTTTATGAGTTCTGCTGCAGCAGACCTAAACATACCTGCCCAGCAGCCCTGAATGAAAAATGGAGCTCACAGCTCAGCACTTGAGCTCATGTAAAGGACAGACTGTGTCCTCAAGCAGCTCCCTGACACCCGTATATCCAAAGAGTCACCTCATAAAGGAGAGATCAGTCTGACATTTAGCGGGTATCCTTCTGGGACAAAGATAGCAGAAAATTAAACTGGTAGCAACTGTTACTGTTCTGCAGCTGCTGCAGATGATCCCCAGGCAAGCAGGGCCTGGAGTGGACCTAAGCCGTCCTACTGCAGAGGGGCCAGACTGTTAGAAGGAAAACTAAGAAACAGAAATAACTTCATTACCAACAAATTGGATGTCCACCCAGAGACCCAATCTGAAAGTCAGCAACTACGGAGACGACAGGCGGATAAATCCACAAAGATGGGAAGAAACCAGCGCAAAAAGGATGAAAACACCCAAAACCCGAACACCTCTCCTCCTATAAGGGTTCACAACTCCTCACCAGCAAGGGAACAAGACTGGATGGAGAAGGAGTGTGATGAAATGACAGAATCAGACTTCAGAAGGTGGGTAATAAGGAACTTATGTGAGCTAAAAGAACATGTTCTATCCCAATGCAAAGAAACTAAGAATGTTGAAAAAAGATTTGATGAAATGCTAACGAGAATGGACAAATTAGAGAGGAATATAAGTGAATTGATGGAGCTGAAAAACACAACACGAGAACTTCCCAAACCATGCACAAGTTTTAACAGCCGAATTGACCAAGCAGAAGAAAGGATATCAGAGGTCGAAGATCAACTCAATGAAATAAAATGAGAAGGCAAGATTAGAGAAAAAGGGGTAAAAAGGAATGAACAAAGTCTCCAAGAAATGTGGGACTATGTGAAAAGACCTAATCTACATTTGATAGGTGTACCTGATTGTGACAAAGAGAATGAATCCAAGCTGGAAAATACTCTTCAGGATATTATCCAGGAAAACTTCCCCAACCTGCCAAGGCAGGCCAATATTCAAGTCTAGGAAATACAGAGAACACCACAAAGATATTCGTCAAGAAGAGGAACCCCAAGGCACATAATCGTCAGATTCACCAGTGTTGAAATGAAGGAGAAAATGCTAAGGGCAGCCAGAGAGAAAGGTTGGGTTACACGCAAAGGGAAGCCCATCAGACTCACAGCAGATCTCTCAGCAGAAACCCTACAAGCCAGAAGAGAGTGCAGGTCAGTATTCAACATCCTTAAGAAAAGAACTTTCAACCCAGAATTACATATCCAGCCAAACTAAGCTTCATAAGTGAATGAAAAATAAAATCCTTTGAGAACAAGCAAGTACTCAGAGATTTCATCACCACGAGGCCTGCTTTACAGGAGCTCCTAAAAGAGGCTCTACACATAGAAAGGAACAACCAGTATCCGCCACTCCAAAAATAAACCAAATGGTAAAGAGCATCAACACAATGAAGAATCTATATCAACTAATGGGCAAAACAGCCAGCTAGCATCAAAATGGCAGTATCAAATTCACGCATAACAATATTCACCCTAAATATAAATGGACTAAATGCCCCAATCAAAAGACACAGACTGGCAAATTGGATAAAAAGCCAAAACCCATCAGTGTGTTTTATCCAGGAAACCCATCTCACATACAAGGATACACAAAGGCTCAAAGTAAAGGGATGGAGGAAGATTTACCAAGCAAATAGAGAGCAAACTAAAGCAGGAGTTGCAATTCTCATCTCTGATAAAATAGATTTTAAAGCAACAAGGATCAAAAGAGACAAAGAAGGACACTACACAATGGTAAAAGGATCAATGCAACAAGAAGAGCTAACTATCCTAAATATGTACGCACCCAATACAGGAGCACCCAGATACATAAGGCAAGTTCTTAATGACTTAGGAAGAGACTTAGACTCAAACACAATAATAGTGGGAGACTTTAACACCCCATTGTCAATATTAGACAGATAAACCAGACAGAAAATTAACAAGGATATCCAGGGCCTGAACTCAGACCTGGAGCAAGCAAACCTAATAGACATTTACAGAACTCTCCACCCCAAAACCACAGAATATACATTCTTCTCAGCACCACATCACACCTACTCTAAAATTGACCACATAATTGGAAGCAAATTACTCCTCAGCAAATGCAAAAGAATGGAAATCATAACAAACAGTCTCTCAGACCACAGTGCAATCAAGTTAGAATCCAGAATTCAGAAACTAACTCAGATCTGCACAGCCTCATGGAAACTGAACAACTTGCTCTTGAATGTTGACTGGATAAGCAATGAAATGAAGGCAGAAATAAAGATGTTCTTCGAAACCAACAAGAATGAAGACACAACATACCAGAATCTCTGGGACACATTTAAAGCAATCTCTAGAGGAAAATATATAGCAATGAGTGCCCACATGAGAAGAAAGGAGAGATCTAAAATTGACACCCTATCATCA